>NC_085997.1:38787439-38924939 GCF_030014385.1 Trichomycterus rosablanca
TTTTTTGCATCTTGGCTGGGTTCCTCACAGAGGAAGTTTGTGGTCGAGGTTTTTTCTCACACAGCTATCCGATGTCGGTTTGCAGCGCGCGTCGTAAACGTTCGCTACGAGGAAGCTGGAAAAGCTCACCAAGCGGGAGGACAAGTGAGCGTTTTCAATGTTGCATCACAAAGCTCTCAATAAAATACGGACTGGTCTCGGTCCAGGCGCTATTACATCTAATAGGTCCCTTCATTTTAGTAAAAATACAGCCCAGTTTCCAAACTTTTGTCCACATTTAAAGGGCTCCAATCTTGTCACACAACATAAGGTTTGAATTATGTATATAATATATAATGCTGGCATGTTGTACTGCTGCGCCACCTGTGCGTTTCATCAGCTGTTAATTCCTGGCCACCCGTTCTAACCCTTGAGGATTAATATGGAGTCGACACCCCTCTTCTATCTTTTCTGTGGACTGTGAAGCATGGTGGTGGTAGCATAAGGCTGAAAATGATTTTATTCAGGCTGGCAGACGCTTTTATCCAAAGCGACCTACAGTTGTGACAGTATATGAGCAATTGAACTGAAGGGTCTTGCTCAGGAGCCCAACAGTGGAAACCTGGCAGTGGTGGGGCTTGAACCGGCAACCTTCTTGTCCAGAACCCTAAACTCTAGGCTACAACTGGCCTTCTAGCAAGAGTTTAACCCAAAGCAGAGAGTCGTGATTTTAACGCTATTAAACATCTGAGGTGCGACCCTAAAACTGAACACCAACCCTTTCCAGCTAACCAGTCGTGAAGAGAAATGGTCCAAAATTGCTCCATCATGTCAAATTATACACATATGACATGCCCATTATTTTAGGTTTGCAGGCCAGAATACGACCTGCTTGCCAACCCTCACGAGTCATTTGACCGTCAGATTGCGTTCAGTACCCGAATCAATACCAGTAGCTCTGAGTAAACAGCACTGATTGGCTGAGTCTTGGCCGGCGCGGCGTTCTCTTAGCTGGAACACGGATCAGAACAGTGGCCCTTTGTTTGCTCTGAAAATGGAGCGCCGTATGGGGTCTCGGCAGGATACCCACCGCAGACACGGGGAAACCATAAAGTCAAATTCCGATCCTCCTGTGAATGTTTTATTAGCCTGGCGAATAGGTTTGGAGGGTCAGAACAACAGCCTCCCACGTTACGAGGCCGCACGAGCGCCTGTTTAACAAGCCGAAGAGCGACGACCATGAGCTGGTTGGACCTCCGCTCTTTTGGAAGTGCTTTGCTACGAGATTTTAACTGCGTTTGTGGAAATCTGTCAGGTCAGGCACTGGATCTGGCTCAAAATGAACGTTACAATTAACTAAAGGGGATAAACAGGACAGACGGCCTCCAACAAACCATGATTTTATGAACGCTGTTTTATTTAGGAGTGGAAATATTAACCTTCCGAGTTAAACACAAGACATTAGACTGATGTGTGCTCATCACAACCATTATCAAAGACCACATGAGGAAAGATGTACACTGACCATGATCTGACAGCTCGTGGTGGCCCAAATATTATTATTATAATTATCTTTCCAGTGTTACAGCTCCACATGTATCTGTGTTTATCTGGATTTTCCTCCGTTTCACTTTTAAACTTGTGTTACAGCTCCAGCTTCTGAGAAATGGTGAGAATCAGAATCAGCTTCTCCCAGAGTCTAAAACACTTCTGGTTGAAAATAAAGCTTAACGTGGTTTAATGTAGTAAAAGAAGGAGACAGGAGCACTAAACTTCTCTTCATTATTACTGCTCATAAGTTCCTCCACTAATCACATTCCTCACTCGCTGTTTTACTACAATAAGTCACGCTAAGTTTTGTGCACCGCCGTCACATTTCATAGGAAATAACGGCACAGCGGCACAAAAGCAGTTTTGTCACTTCTCATGTGAATGCGCCGGTGATCAATGGAATACGGTATTCCAACATCAAGCATCTCCACCATTAAGAAGCATCAGGAAACAATAAAGAAGTAAAACTAAAGTGCAGCTTTTATTGTATTTTTATTGATGTGTAACTGTTTGTAATTGTATTTCAGTGTGTTTATATTATATTTGTGTTATTTTAAGTGTCAAAAACAACCTCATTATTTTACATGAGACTAAAATATCTGCAGCTCCACGGGACCATGGATGCATTAACAGGTTCCCCAAACATCCTTATGGGAAAAAACACCTCAAAACACAACGTCTTTAAAACTCGACGCCACTCCCAGAACCGACTGACGTCCAGTTTTAAGGTACCACTGTACTCATAGATTCTGATCCACTCTTGAGGGGCTCACTACCATTTTTCACGGCTTTTCAAACTCAGAGGAGCTGCTGTGGTGAGATGCACATTGATGTGGTTAGATGTTTCCACAGTCCACACTGTCTGGATGAAAGCTGTGCATTGATGAGAAGTGCTGAAAACCAAGATCCCACCCAAATCCTTTGATGTAGAGCTACTTTACAGGCCTTCATCTTTCCTCTGAACCCTCAAGAACCTCCAAACCCAATCCCACCAACACGGGGGTCGATAACGAGGGCCAACTGTTATCTGGTGATGATCGTGATGCCTGGGGTTCAAAAACGTTCCTCATATATTACAGTATAGCCAGAAGTAGGTGGACAGCTTACTGTGAGCTTGTTGGGCATCCCAACATCTGGAAATTCTGGAAAGGATGTGTCGGTAAAAATTTGTATCAGGCACTGGTGGTAAACTTGATGGTCCGGCTAACAGTCGGCCTTCCAGTTCATCCTAAAGTGTTCAATAGGGTTGACGTCAAAGCCATTTACATTTTCAGCATTTAGCAGAAAGCGACTTACAGTACGACATTCCACAGTTCTTCTGCAATTTTGGGTTTTGCCTCAAAAATACGCGTTTCAGATATCAGCCCACAAGTTCTCTCTGGGATTGAGGTCAGGGGATTGAGCTGGTCACTCTATTACCTCAATCTTGTTTGTCTGTAACCAAGATGTTTTGGGTCATTGTCATGTTGAAACACCCATTTTAAGGACATTTCTTCTTCAACACAGGGCAACATGATCTCCTCAAGTATTCTGATATATTTAAACTGATCCATGATCCTCGTATGTGATAAATAGACGTAACACCACGGTATAAAAAACATCCTCATATCATCATTTTGTAGCACCGTGCTTTACTGTCTTCACAGTGTATTTTGGCTTAAATTCAGTGCTCGAGGGTCGTCTGACATACTGTCTACGGCCGCTAGACCCAAAAAGAACAATTTTGCTTTCACCAGTCCACAAAATGTTGAGCCATTTCTCTTTGGACCAGTCGATGTGTTCCTTGGCAAATGTTAAGCCATTCAGGACGTCTTTTTCTTAACAACGGAACTTTGCAAGGAGTTCTTGCTGGTAAATTGGCTTCATTTAATCATCTTCTGTACTTACTGGTAACTTCAGATGTTCCTTGATCTTTCTGGAGGTGATCACTGACTGAGCCTTTGCTATTTTGGCTATTCTTCGATCCAATCGAACAGTAGTTCCACGCTTCCTTCTGCATCTTTCAGGTTTTGGTTGTCACTTCAAGGCATTTGAGATCATTTTAGCTGAGCAGCCGATAATCTGCTGCACTTCTCTGTATGTTTTTCCCTCTACAATCAACTTTTTAATCAAAGTACGCTGTTCATCAGAACAATGTCTGGAACAACCCATTTTACCCAGTATTTCAGAAGGAAATGTGCTATGACCAACCTGTGCAACATTTGCCCCCCTCCTACATTAAATAAGGGCCAAAATTGACACCCGTTCTTCTGCAGAATGAATGACTTCACCAATTGAACTCCTCACTGCTATTATTTTGAGCAAGCCCCTTTCAGTCAATGCTTCGATTACTCAGAATGAGCAGCATGCATGTCCTAATTGTTGGGTTTGTTTTGTTTTCATTACTCTACTACACTTTCAAGTAAATTTTTTGCTATGTAGAAACAGTGATTTATCAGGTTAATGGTGTTGGACTGCTATTTTTTTGAACACCACTGTATATGATCCGACATCATTCTGATCGTGTCATTTTCTGCTCTTTAATAATAATAACGCTCCGGCCGTCTTAACCCGCAACGCACGCAATGTGTAAATGTTCCAGCCAGCTTCCGGTGTAGTGATGAAGCCTGGAATACCCTACATAGTGCACTTCACAGTAACAGATAATGTGAATGAAACGCTCCTACAGAATCGGCGCTAATGGTTGAGAGAGCGCTTTCTGAACCAATCAGAGCTTCTGATTGTAATTGTTAGTAAGAAATGCTGTTATTTGCATTTATTCAGTTTGCGTCACACAGATGACGTGGTAATGAAACGCTCGATCGGCTTTCTAACCACTTCCTGTTTTACTTCACAATCGGGAAAAGTTTGGAGGTTTTTAATTATAAGCACATTTACAAAATAACGGATTCTGTTCCTAATGGGAATGAAAACAAAACGTATCAGTTGAAGCTACATTTACAATATATGTTTTGTGTTTATTATATTGACTTGTGACTTGACTCAGACTCTAGCCTAAAGACTCGTGACTCGACTCGGACTCGTATTTTGTGACTTGTGAACATCTCTGGCTTTAACCAGTGACTTTTTTAGTCCAGTGATTGCTAGTCCAGTACCTTATCCACTAGGCTACAACTGCCCTAGTCAATCTCAAATCTGTGCAGGTCGCTGGACAGCCGTGCTGGAACAAGAATAAATATGTAATTTCATACACCTCTTAGCAAATATTAGGAGGAGTGTCCACATACTTTTGACCAGATAGACTACTGGAAGTTGTTTTGCTGGGACGTGGAGTCTCTCTACGCAGCCAGCAGCTCTCATATGACTTATTATTTGCGATTATTTATGTCGTAGTGCTGGAATATTCTTCATTCAAAGGTTTCTGAGATCATCTTGGCGTACATTCAGCCGGGATGCTTGTCGGGTTTGTGTAGACAGCAGGGCCACTATGAGAGGAAGATCTCTGGTGGTCGTACAAAGCCAGCGTTCGCCTGCTGAGTAGTTGTCCAAGCAAAAGCTGGACTTTATCCCAACTCATTATGTCACGCTGTCACTTTTTCATTCCATTATTCAAAAGCAAAGAAAAGACAAAATAAAAACTATGGAGTGTCCACAAAACCATGAGCATCACGTCGACTTTTCTCAGCGCTGATCGATGGCGACCACTTCACGTTCTGACTTCTTCATGCCTCGTGGACTCGGACGTAAACGCCAAGGAGACGACCGTAAATCTTTGTGATTTTTATGGAACGTTGCATAATACAGTACCAAGGGTCTGTGTGAAAACCTAGTGACCCGCCCTGCTCCCTACTGCCTACCTGATCAGCTGCCTCTGTAGAGAGGATTCTATATTCACATTTTCGGCATTTAGCGGACGCTTTTATCCAAAGCAACTTACAGTATACAGTCTAAGCAATTGAGGGTTAAGGGCCTTGCTCAGGGGCCCAACAGTGGCAACCTGGCAGTGGTGGTGGGGTTTGAACCAGTGACCTTCTACTTACTAGTCTAGTACCTTAACCGCTGGACTACAACTGCCCTAAAAGCATTAGGATTCTAATAAGACATGGAACTCCTAAGGCAGGTTATTTAGACACTCTACTTTTATCACCACAGTTTTAGCTCACTACGCTAACACAGTTAGCCTCAGGACGTTCAAACCGACGCTAGCGCGCCGGCTAACGTCTCCCTCAGTGTACCGAAAACGCTCAAACTGTCCCTGACGCCCCAATTTACAAATAAACGACACTCGTATAATTACACCTTTATACAGATTAAACATCAATAAAAATTCATTTACATTTGAAAGGAACTCTGTTGGTTGCTCCGCATTGATTCGTCCGCCACGTTTGTAGTTTTCCGTGAGAAAAGTCGTGCCGCACTGAATGCTGGGCTTGATCTTCAGCACTAAAGCGACGTCGGATTATCACTCAGAATTAAGGCGCCTCAGTAGGAGCATTTTAAGGGATCTTAGAATTTAGGATGTACAGAGAGCGCTAGTTTTTTTAGACAGACCCTATATGGCCAAAAATTTTTAGACACCCATTCTAATTACAAAGTTCGGCTGTTTCAGCCATACCGGTCACTAACAGGTGTATAAAACCACTGTATAAAACTAAATCATGTACTTCCAAGTGCTTTGGCGACATTTTGGGGCAGGTCCTTTCCTGTGACTTTGTGTACAATGCCAGGTTGGGTTCCAAGAACCTTGTAGGAAGCCTTTTTAGAAGACAGGAGGCTAGTACAGCTACAATAAGAAGGAAAGTCATCGTTTTGGAATTGGATGTCCAACAAGCTCTTGATCACATGTCCATATACCTTTGGCCATAGTGCTTTCAGTGCTTTGGCAACATTTTGGGACAGGTCCTTTCCTGTGACCCTGTGTACAATGCCAGGTTGTGTTCCAAGAACCTTGTGGAAAGCCTTTTTAGAGGAGAGGCAGCTAGTACAGCTGCAAATAGATGGAAGCTCTGTATTAAGGGTCATGGTTTTGGAATTGGATGTCCAACAAGCTCTTAGTCACGTGTCCATATACTTTTGCCCATAGTGTCCACGTCCTTTACAATTGCTTGATTTTGTTTGAATTTTTATTGGATTGAAAAGACCATCCATCCATCACATTCATCATTACTGGTCTTGTTGGTGTCCAACGCTCTTCTACCCCATTGGTCCAGATGCTTCTTGATTTAAAGCTGATATTTCTACTACATAAACACAATCCCAGAATTCATTACAAACTCAATATTTTGTGCTTCCATGCTTCCCTGCACTGCATGAAAAAACATCTTCCATCTATAAACAAAAAGGCAACATGGTTTACAAACGTCAGGATTTATATGACACTGTTGCCAGGCCAATGCAGCCGAGCTTGGAGGAATCGGGAGCGTGTAATCGGAGGACAATGAGCGTTTTTGGTGGCCAGCAGCATGTGTGTGAGATGGAGAGCTTGTCATGGTGGAGGTCTACACACATCAAGCTTTATTACAGGACCCAACATCTCAGCAAGGCTTCCCAAAAACACGGGTCCACCACATCCTGCATCTCTGGGCTATACATCCACTGATATGTATAGAGATCTGTTACACTACAAACATTACGGCATTTGTACGTGATATTTGGGTCCAATCACTCAATGACAATCACATTTGTGAGGTCAGGCCAGTCATGTTGGATAAGAAGACCAGGCTCTCATCCGCTCTCATTGTAAACCATGCTGAAATAGACATGGAGTTCATGAGAAAAGACAATCGCTGGGTCCGAAATCACATACCGAACAGTATGCGAAGGCAGTACGCGAGAGCGGGTAGTACGTCCGAATACGTAGGGTCTTTGCGGCAGCATGTGTCTCTTCAAAATACCAACACAAGCCTCAGCAGACGTGTCCACTGTGTTTCAGTCCAACTCAGTTGACTTTGTAATATACACTGATCAGGCATAACTTTATGACCACCTTCCTAACTGACTGGTCTGCAACTATGCAGCCCGATACGCAACAAACTGTGATGCCCTGTGTATTCTGACACCTTTATATCAGAACCAGCAGGTTGAGCTGGAGTAGCTCATCTGTTGGATCGGAACACACGGGCCAGCCTTCACTCCCCACGTGCATCAATGAGTCTTGGCCGCCCATGACCCTGTCGCTGGTTTACCACTGTTCCTTCCTTGGAGCACTTTTGATAGATACTGACCACTGCAGACCGGGACACACCCCACAAGAGCTGCAGTTTTGGAGATGCTCTGACCCAGTCGTATAGCCGTCACAATTTGGCCCTCGTCAAACTCGCTCAGATCCTCACGCTCGCCCATTTTTCCTGCTTTTAACATCAACTTTAAGGATAAAATGTTCACTTTATCCCAAGCCCGTGTGCCATGGGAGTATTTTTTAGCTTAATGGTTTTTCAAACAATACCACAGCAGAAGTTTCCACCTATGGCCTTTATGCACTACGATTACCTTTCACTCCCTGAATCTTTCCATGACATTATGAACTGTAGACGGTGAAAGATCGACATTCTTTGCTGAACCACGACCCATCCTTGCTAGCAAAGATCCTTTGCTCAATCAATTCTTCTGTCCCAACTTTTTTGTGTGTTGTACGCTTCACATTCTTCACATTCCCCAATTTTCCTCCCAATCTAGTCATATCCAATTACCCGATTGCACTACGCTTCCTCTCTACTGACGCTAATCTCCACTGCTGATTGAGGAGAGCCGAGACTCACACACGCCCCCTCCGGCACGTGTGCAGTACCCGACTGCATCTTTTCACCAGCACGAGGCGAGTTCATATGCGGATCAGCTTTGTGCACGGAGAGCCACACCCTGATCAGCATTATCCCTTGACTCTGTGCAGACGCCATCAATAAGCCAGCAGAGGTCATAATTGCATCAGTTATGAGGTCCCTATCCAATTGTTGTTCATGTAGCCGCCCAGCCTATCCGGATGGCAGAGCCGAGATTCAAACACATTCTGTTTTTATACCTATAAAATACAATTGTTTGTAAAGGTGTTTTAAATGTACTTTTATCAGTTCTAGTTTTTACTGCATTTTTAGAAAGTATCCAGATTTTTTTTGAAAATGAGGTATATTTGAATATAGAGTTATAAAATATATACATTTTAGGCTCTTGCAATCAATTTTGTCAAACAGAAAGCTGATTAAGTTGGAGATACTGTTTCACTGCACACTGGAAAAGGCAGAAAATTAATCATGACTAAGTTTCGTCTGTTGGAGTCATCGTGCCCTGAGCAGAACGGAGTCTATAATGAGAGGAGTAGGAGGAATCGAGCAGTAAAACAGCTCTTGTTATTTCACTGATGTAATGATGAAACCTGAGTGGTCCAGAATATCAACTGTCCACACAAATGCGCTGCTTTCTCTTTTACCTTTCGGAAAACTCTTGGAGAAAGTAAAAGATGCGTGTTATACATGATGGATGAGTTTTAAACGTTAACCCCACCACCACCCTGAGCTGAACCCTTTTAAGACTCTTATTATTGTTTTTGCTGGAGCAGAAGAAGCTTTAGATGAATCACTGTGCTGAAGTCAGTAGCCACGTAGAAAGAAGCAGTTTTGCACCTTGAAATGCAGAATTTTATTCAGCCTAACAAAAGGGAAGCCAACATATCATAAACTAAACACAACCAAAAGTACAAACCCAATCCAAAACAGTTGGGTCGGTGGGTAAACGGATTTGTACACATTTACAGCTGCAATCAAAATGATTCAAATCAGCAAACTTTCAGCTGGTTGAAATAAACCAAAATAATTTAAATAACTTAAGGAGACTACATAACTGCTTTGTAAATTCTGCTTATAAAACTAATGTGCAACAGCGCTCTAATAATTTTGATTGGAACTCTACAGGTATTCAATCAAAAGCAGCTCCACTTACCATATAGAGACACTATTTGTAGTTCTACAATTACTGACTGTAGTCCATCTGTTTCTCTGCATGCTTTGTTAGCCCCCTTTTATACTGTTCTTTAATGGTCAGGACCCCCACAGGACCACCACAGAGCAGGTATTATTTAGGTGGTGGATGATTCTCAGCACTGCAGTGACACTGACATGGTGGTGGTGTGTTAGTGTGTGTTGTGCTGGTATGAGTGGATCAGACACAGCAGCGCTGCTGGAGTTTTTAAACACCTCACTGTCACTGCTGGACTGAGAATCGTCCACTAACCAAAAATATCCAGCACAACAGCGCCCCGTGCGCCCCGCCAGCGTCCTGTGACCACTGATGAAGGTCTAGAAGATGACCGACTCAAACAGCAGCAATAGATGAGCGATCGTCTCTGACTTTACATCTACAAGGTGGACCGACTAGGTAGGAGTGTCTAATAGAGTGGACAGTGAGTGGACACGATGTTTAAAAACTCCAGCAGCGCTGCTGTGTCTGATACACCCATACCAGCACAACACACACTAACACACCACCACCATATCAGTGTCACTGCAGTGCTGAGAATCATCCACCACCTAAATAATACCTGCTCTGTGGGGGTCCTACAAAAGCATGTAGAGAAACAGATGGACTGCAGTCAGTAATTGTAGAACTACAAAGTGCTTCTATATGGTAAGTGGAGCTGATAAAATGGACAGTGAGTGTAGAAACAAGGAGGTGGTTTTAATGTTATGGCTGATCGGTGTATATGGTCCTGCTTCTAATAATTTTTTTCTGGATCTCAGAGGTTGTCAGTGGTAAACGTTTCCTATAGTTTTTGCCAAGCTTCTGTAGTGTGTGCTTTTATAACTGGTCTGAGATCAGATGGCGAGTACGGACATCGTTGGAGTGTGAATACAGTTGTAGGACACTGTATAATAGTGACCCCGTCATTTCTGCCACACACCAACAAGCTCCCGTTTGTATATTGTAATCTGTAAAGCTGTGAGAGTCTCGCACCATGTGGAAGCAATGGACTGGGGTTTGTGGAACTGCTGGCTGCGCTTCATTAAACCCCCTGAAGTTCAGCTTGTCATTTCCCGTGGATTCTTCAGCTTGAACTCACATGTGATTCAGTCACTGGAAATCCCAGCAAGAGTTGAAACAGAGCACCACAGTGGCTGAAGGGTTTCGAACCAACCAGTACAGCTAATAAGTAGTCTGAAGACCAGGACTAACTGATTAATCATGTGGAATCAGGTGAAGTGCAAATCCTGCAACCTCTTCGGTAATCCAGAGCCTACCAGGTAACAATGGAATTACCATTAACCATTGTTAACCATTAACCTACCACTGCCTCACCCTGTCCATAATATTTATATTTGTAAATACAGCGATCAGCCATAACATTAAAACCACCTCCTTCTTTCTACACTCACTGTCCATTTTATCAGCTCCACTTACCATATAGAAGCACTTTGTAGTTCTACAATTACTGACTGAGCAGGTATTATTTAGGTGGTGGATCATTCTCAGCACTGCAGTGACACTGACATGGTGGTGGTGTGTTAGTGTGTGTTGTGCTGGTATGAGTGGATCAGACACAGCAGTGCTGCTGAAGTTTTTAAACACCTCACTGTCACTGCTGGACTGTGAATCGTCCACCAACCAAAAATATATCCAGCCAACAGCGCCCCATGGGCAGCATCCTGCATCAAACAGCAGCAATAGATGAGCGATCGTCTCTGACTTTACATCTACAAGGTGGACCAACTAGGTAGGAGTGTCTAATAGAGTGGACAGTGAGTGGACACGGTATGTAAAAACTCCAGCAGCGCTGCTGTGTCTGATCCACTCATACCAGCACAACACACACTAACACACCACCACCATGTCAGTGTCACTGCAGTGCTGAGAATCATCCACCACCTAAATAATACCTGCTCTGTGGTGGTCCTGTGGGGGTCCTGACCATTGAAGAACAGGGTGAAAAGGGGGTAATAAAGCATGGTGGTTTTAATGTTATGGCTGATCAGTGTATATATCCACATTGCACTCTTCTCAAAACATTCTTCCTTGCTTTTGCACTTTTAGGGAAGGGTGCCTTTAAACACTTTCCCAGAGAAACACACCCTATGCCTGATTCTAATCATGCCAGACTAATTATATCATTAACACAACGACTTTAACGAGCTGCTGGCTGCAGGAACATCACACACAGCGTACCTGTAACAGCATGCATGTCTGTCTGCACGATGCATTATAGCAGCGTGACGTGTGACGCCTGCACTCCTGCCATCAGGACCTTAAATACTTGAGGTCGACTGAAGCCTCTCCTTCCCCCTAAACAACATATTAACAGAAGTGGCTCTAGATCCAGAGGCGCTGCTAGAAATGTCATGACTTGGGACGTTACCTACCACAAGCTGTTATTCCACGATTTTCCTGAGCCGACACTTTTCGTCATGGCTAGACAATCTTGGCTTTTATTTTCACCCTGTTGTTATCTCCAGTGGGCTATAAATACTGTGGTAGATCTGTAAAAACACACACACTGCTGAAAAAAAACCTCTAGGGACACAATAATTTAAGAACATTTAAGGTCAAAACAAACATAAGACTTAAAACATAAAACAAAAGGCAAAGCAAATTATAAGAACACTCCATCAGGGCAAAAAACCACCAATGGTTTTACAAAAGTCACAACAATCTTACATACTCAGCTAAAACAGACAAAACATAGCAATAACGGTCACAAAAACCCTATACAAAGAACCATACACGGCTAAAACAACAGGCAAAAACACTAGAAGCAAAAACACTCAACGACAGGCAGATTTATCCAACATTCAAAGCTCAAACACACAGAACTGCCTAAACATTTTGTTTATTTACACTCAATCCATCCTCATCATTAATAACTGTAGCTATGCAGTATATGTAAAACTCAGGTTACACTCAATCTGTCAAAAGTGTTTGTACTGTCTCGAATTTATATTGTTGTAATTTTTTTCTTTATAGTGTGTACTTGATTTGATGTACAATGCTACTGGGACTCTAATTTCCTTCGGGATTATCTATCTATCTTAGTCCGTCCGTCCGTCCGTCCGTCCGTCCGTCCAAAGAGACATAAAACCAGTAACATGACCTTCACCTAAAACAAACTGGACCACTGGCAGCCTAAAAAAAACCACAGTCTTCAAAAATGCAAACAACAAGCTCTTTGCAATGGTAAATGACAGGTAAAAGTAAAAACTTCCACCTGTTAAATGATGCAGGACAATAAAAGTTGACCGAAGTTCAGTCTCACGTGTTTATCAATAGTGAGGGGACTTTTCAAGTGGATCTGGCAACCGCAGCCGTTTTTACCACGATTCCCAACTGTAGTGTGAAGCAGAAACAACCCGTTTTAACCGTAGGGATCAAACTTTCATGATTATTTACAGTATTTACGGTCATAAAGAAAAACAGCACGGTGATTATTACATTTAAACGGTTCATTTATCACGACTAAACCCAAACCCCTCCGTGAGGTAATTAATCTCTAGTTTTTTACTCTGCATTCAAGTGACGTTTGATTTGCTGTAAAACCGAGTTACCCAGCAGGAGGCACCACATGAACACCTTCTGACGTTTACGTTATGTTTATAGTTATGTGTTGATACACTTTTAATGTCCACTTACCTTTTTAACTTTGTGCATTTCAATGTAAACAAAAAGGAATGTTTTAATATAACACATATACACCGATCAGCCATAACATTAAAACCACCTCCTTGTTTCTACACTCACTGTCCATGTTATCAGCTTCACTTACCATATAGAAGCACTTTGTAGTTCTACAATTACTGACTGTAGTCCATCTGTTTCTCTACATACTTTGTTAGCCCCCTTTCATGCTGTTCTTCAATGGTCAGGACCACCACAGAGCAGGTATTATTTAGGTGGTGGATGATTCTCAGCACTGCAGTGACACTGACATGGTGGTGGTGTGTTAGTGTGTGTTGTGCTGGTATGAGTGGATCAGACACAGCAGCACTAATGCAGTTTTTAAATACCGTGTCCACTCACTGTCCACTCTATTAGACACTCCTACCTAGCTGGTCCACCTTGTAGATGTAAAGTCAGAGACGATCGCTCATCTATTGCTGCTGTTTGAGTCGGTCATCTTCTAGACCTTCATCAGTGGTCACGGGACGCTGCCCACGGGGCGCTGTTGGCTGGATATTTTTGGTCGGTGGACTATTCTCAGTCCAGTAGTGACAGTGAGGTGTTTAAAAACTCCAGCAGCGCTGCTGTGTCTGATCCACTCATGTCAGTGTCACTGCAGTGCTGAGAATCATCCACCACCTAATTAATACCTGCTCTGTGGTGGTCCTGACGATTGAAGGACAGCTAATATACATGCATGATATACAGATACATGCTAAAAGGCAGTATACTTATTTATTTGAACTGTGCAGTCAGTAATGTAGGTGTTGTACATCCTTTGGGACCAGAGTTCAGTCCCTGCTGTGATTATTTTCACTATAGCGCTACTCCTTTGAAGAGACTCGACAGGATCATCTTGATGGTGGCAGGGCTTAAACTATTGACCCTCTGATGAATAGTCCTGCATATTAACCACTAAACCACTGATGTCCATGTCAGAGAAATGTCTGTAGATCAGTATAATACATTATAATAAGCATTCTAAGGAAAAAAAGGTTAAACATTTATGAATTAATTAATGCAACATTCATAACATCTGTCTTACTACTATTTGCTTTCACAGCTAGAAATTGGTTAGAATATTTAATGGCAGTCAGTAATTACACAAACTGGTTACCTAACCCTTATTTGTGGGACCCGTTGCCAGATCTCCACTTCTTCAGAGCAGCAGTAAAGGGAACAAATTGTGCAGCTATTTGCTTCTCTTAACAAAAACCATCCAAGTTTGGTTTACAGCATTTACGGGGCAACGTGCTCACAAATGGGATCCAGATGCTCAATCGGAGGTTCAACAACATACAAAACCCTTTATTTATGAGGAAAGGTGAGGGGTTGCTTGCGTACAAGCCAAGAAGTCATCTCCGTGCAGACCCCCAAAAATGACAACGGGCCTAAACTACAACCTAGGGGAACGCGGCCGCCTTTTTATGGGGTCAAATCATGTTCCCGGGGAGGCTGAACTCGTCAGAGGTGGCTCTGTTTGTTATTTATAGGATGTTCGACATGTGTTGCGTACAGCTAGCTTGTTAGCGTTATGGGTGCCGCGGTTGTTATATGGATTTCGGGTCCATTTCACATCTAAGCAAATAAACATTCAGAACACTGAGAAAAGCCTCGCGGAATGTAAACAGTCTGTCTTAGTGTGATCGGATTTCTGTGAGATATAAGCAAACATGTTCCATCTCTTATAGAACACAGAGAACGTGAAGGATTAGCGTGACTTTTTGGGACAGGTTCTACATTCAAAAAGTAATTTATGCAATGATTTGATTTAGTTTCATGATTTGCTTCACAATTATTCAAAAATCTACACTAGATGGGCAAAAATACATAGACATCTGACCATTATATTGTTAAACAACCATTTCAAATCACTTCAATTCATTCCAAAGGTGTTTAGAGGGGTCGAGATCAGAGCTCTGAGGTGCTTTACAGCAAACTTGTTAAATTATGTGTTTATAGACTTCGCTTGGTGCCCAGGGGCAAAAACATGCTGGAACAGAAAAGAGCCCTGACCAGTAGGAAATATATAATAATTTAGCGCACTCGATTTGTCTTCCGCTGCTGAGGGATACTGGATTGCATCTGAGGAGAGCACGTCGCTGTACACGCCTCTTCCGACACGTGCATAAGCCACCCACCCACACGTAGTCCGGTCACCACCCTGCAGATAGGGCAGCACGGTGGCTTAGTGGGTAGCACTGTCGCCTCACAGCAAGAAGGTCCTGGGTTCGATCCCCAGGCGGGGCGGTCCGGGTCCTCTCTGTGTAAAGTTTGCATGTTCTCCCCATGTCTGGCGCTGGTTCATATATTTGGGTTTATGATGGCTGTTGTTTTGTGGACCTGCTGATGAGTAACTACCGTTTCCGTCATGAATGTAACCAGAGTGTAAAACATGACGTTAAAATCCTAATAAACAAACAAACAAACCCTGCAGATACGGTGGCCAATTAGTATCTGCTGCAGGCACTGCCAATTATGCCCGCCAGATGGCGCCCAGCCGACCGGTGGCAACGCTGAGTTTCGAACCGAGCGCAATATATAATAGAATACCAGCCTATAGAAAATCATCTTCCCTAAACCTAAACTATCTAAACAAGTTTGTTTACATGTACAGCATTGATCACACACTGTTATCCACAGCATCTTTTGACCATGTACAATGCAAGCACTTGAGTTATGGGTCCAACAGTGGCATTCTGGTAGTGGTAGGGCTTGAACCAGTGACTGACTAGTCCAGTGCCTTAACCGCTAATGTACAGCTGCCTTCTATTGTCTTGAAAATATGTGTCCTCGGTTCGAAGCTTGGTGTTGCCACCGGTCATCTAGGCGCCATCTAGGGGGCATAACTGGGAGTGCGTGCAGCAGACACGTTTCTGCTAGGGCGGGATGGCCGGACTATGTGGGTGGGGTCTTCAAACGCTGTGTAAGGACCTTGATTGGCAGATACAGGGTTCCACTAAGGCCTGCGTGCAGGTCGGGGGAGGCATGAGCAGCAATATACCCACCTCGACTACAATCAGGGATCCGCCAGCAGCGGAAGGCAACGTGACTACGCTAAAATTTGGAGAAAATGGAAGAAAATGCATAAATTAAATTAAAAAAATTACAAAATGTGTTTGGGGTAAAAACAATGCAGTGCAACCATCACAAATAGCTACAAGAGGGACTGACAAGTCAAGATCCTAAACATGTCCTTATATGACTTGTTGGATGGTAATTGAAATTATTGCTTCAATCAGAGGCTGTACTTCATCTGAAAGGTTTGAGAACCACCTGGTCCAGGTCATTCTGTTTCCATGCACTCGGACCGCTCTAAGATCTGGCGCTGGTTCATATATTTGGCTTTATGATGGCTGCTGTTTTGTGGACCTGCTGAACAAGCGGCTTTCTGTAGATTCTGTCTGAAAAAAAAAAAGAATTACACTTAATAATTAAAAACGGAATAATATATTACAAAAATAAAAACGTATGCCAACCATACTTGCCTTGAAGTGCAGATTACATTCTTGTCACCGTACGCCAACGCAGTTCTTCACTACTTCCTTTTGAAGGCTAAGCAACTGAAGGGCACAACATGTGTTTTAGAATGAATATGAGACCTCATGACACCCTCTGTGTCCTAAAATGTTCTAAAAGGACTATTAATTCAATTTACGTCTGGTGTTTTTTGTATTGTGTTGTCATAAATAATATATCTGGCCAAATAAGTGTTGGACGACTGCAACTCCCTTCTGGCAGGTGCTCCCATGTCCACTATTACACAATTACAACTCATCCAAAATGCAGCTGCTCACCTGACTTTAACCAACCTAAACACGGCCACATCACCCCACTACTGCCTCATCATCACCCCACTACTGCCACATCATCACCCCACTACTGCCACATCATCACCCCACTGCTGCCTCATCATCACTCCACTACTGCCTCATCATCACCCCACTACTGCCTCATCATCACCCCACTACTGCCTCATCATCACCCCACTACTGCCACATCATCACCCCACTACTGCCTCATCATCACCCCACTGCTGCCTCATCATCACCCCACTACTGCCTCATCATCACCCCACTACTGCCTCATCATCACCCCACTGCTGCCACATCATCACTCCACTGCTGCCACATCACCCCACTACTGCCTCATCATCACCCCACTACTGCCTCATCATCACCCCACTGCTGCCACATCATCACCCCACTGCTGCCACATCATCACCCCACTGCTGCCTCATCATCACCCCACTGCTGCCTCATCATCACCCCACTGCTGCCACATCATCACCCCACTGCTGCCACATCATCACCCCACTGCTGCCTCATCATCACCCCACTACTGCCTCATCATCACCCCACTGCTGCCTCATCATCACCCCACTGCTGCCACATCATCACCCCACTACTGCCTCATTATCACCCCACTGCTGCCACATCATCACCCCACTGCTGCCTCATCATCACCCCACTGCTGCCTCATCATCACCCCACTGCTGCGTTCTCTTCACTGGCTTCCTGTAGCTGCACGCATTCAGTTTAAAACACTGATGCTCGCCTACAAAGCCAAAAATGGAGCAGCCCCAAGCTACCTTCGAGGTCTAATCAAACCCCGCTCTGTATCCTTGATCCTCCACCCAGGACTAAAGGAAGACGAGCATCAAGGCTCTTCTCTGTACTTGCACCCAAGTGGTGGAACGAACTTACTCTGTCTGTCCGAACATCTGAGTCTCTTGCTGTCTTTAAAAGACGATTAAAAACCTTCATCACCTTTTTACTAAACACTTAAGCTGACTTGTACTTACTTACTAACGCTCATATTTATTTCTTGCATAAAAAAACACTTTGGTTCTATCAGGGTTCCAGCGGATTTGTGTTCTTGGACTGTTGTTTACTTAAACTTGAGTAAGTAACGTTTACATCTGTAAGTCAATCTGGATAAGATCCTCTGCTAAATGCCCAAAATATAAATGTAAATGATTATTGACTTCCGGCGTTTTAGCCAGACCTACAGTATCACTATGAAATCGATTCTATCGCAACAAATATATGCTTCCAATTCGTGGCAACAGTTTAGTTTGTTCGAAGTGATGTTATCGTTTTGAAAAGTTTGGTGTAGAAGGACTCCTATTGGATGAATTGGAAAAGTGTTTTGAATAAATGAGCAACGAATGTCCAACAACCTCCTGTTCAGGTGTCCATATACATTTGTATGAAAACTGTTTTTACTTATTAAGTATGACTGTTGATTGCTTATTACCTGATCAAAAAGATGGAACCTTCCTACTCTGATGGGAGTGGTCTCTTCCAGGTACCATTGTCTCCATCCACAAGGCACATGTGGGTCACTAAATGGATTGAAGAGGATAAATAATATAAAACTATATGCTGCAGCATTTACATTATATATACAGTCGAACATCTATGAGAGATTTTGGACCAGTGTCCTCTTTGCAACCATCAAAATCCCCCCAGAACTGCTTCACTTCACTAATCTGACTTGAAAACCACGTACCAAATCGATTCTGATGTGAATGTGATGTAGTGTGAGATACCTGTACGCTGGAAATGTGCACTTCAGGCACTTGGAGCCTGCGGCTCAATTTCGGCGTCATCATCATGGTCACCAGTTCGTCCAGGCCGTCTTCCGAACAGCTGTCCAGACCGATGGTTGTCTGAGAGTCGTATTTCCTCCCGGCCAGACCTCCAGGGTTTATCGGCTTCTTCAGCGCTATATGAAGGGACGTTTTTTGTGGGTCAGAAATATACACACAGCAAATTTAATTATTTAATTGGTGCTCTAGTAAGTTTATTTAACATGGTGTACAGACTGTTGAAGACATGAAAGTTGACTTTTGCAAGGACTGGAACCAGTAACACCATTCTGTACAAGGTTATTGGGTTATTGACTACATTCTTTGTGCCCATACAGACAGGCTAGTTTGACTTCACCCATTAAAAAGCACATGGAACAGTGGTCTCTTGCCAAGGTCGTGCTAAGAGGAAATTTGTCTGGATGGTCAGACCATGTGACTAATACTGTACACCACATGTTTTTATTGTTTGTATTTTGTACTTTTACTCCATTCTGATGCACACAGTGTATCACACAGCTGGGAAGCAAATAAAACCGACCTAACTGTATTCTAGAGGGAGCTGTCTGTCTGTCTGTCTGTCTGTCTGTCTGTCTGTCTGTCTGTCTGTCTAACTGAGAAAGAGGGGGAAAAACTCTTAGCGAGGGCAGAACGATCATCTTCAAATACCCTGTAAAAGTGACCTGCAAAGTGACCGTGACTCGCATCCCTCCACTAGATGATGATGAGAAATATTTACAAATAATCAAAGGAGGACAATATAAATGTAGATATACGTTATAAATATACAGAATAAATTTGGCATTTTGACACCAAACACAGAAAAACAACAAATTGTCCAGGACGACCAAGACGACTGCAATCACAGCAGGATACGTTACAGTCGGCTCTTTGAGGGCCACCATGATGCAGACGTGACCCTCAGTGAAAATAAGCTTGACATCCCTGCTGTACAGAGTCAAGCAAGCTTGACATAGCTATTGGTTTAGATGTTGCCACATGAGGAAGTTTTAAAAATGGCAAAGAGAAGCTTGTTCTTGGTCATAATCTAAACACATGGTGATGTATAGCTTGTTTGACTGTGGACAGTGTTCCAGTAGTTTCTAATTTATAGCAGACCTGTTTTTGGTGGTACTTGGATTTTATTTGGCTACTGAGAAAATTCCAGTCAAATTTTGTGTGTATAAATGGAACCACAGATTGAAATTGTACCTTCGGACTGGGAGATGATGAGTTCCACCTGACTGGGGCTGCGCTGGATGATTTCTGCCGCCTCGCTGAAGGAAACTCCCTCAAGGCTGGTCTGGTTCAGGGAGATCAATCGACCACCTGATGAAGGACATGACCACAAGAAACTGTGACCGTCATTGATCATTGGTACTGATCGGGCTGAACTTCGGTTGCAAAATAACTCACTGTCCATTTTATCAGCTCCACTTACTATATAGAAGCACTTTGTAGTTCTACAATTACTGACTGTAGTCCATCTGTTTCTCTACATGCTTTGTTACCCCCTTTCATGCTGTTCTTCAATGGTCAGGACCCCCACAGGACCCCCACAGAGCAGGTATTATTTAGGTGGTGGATGATTCTTAGCACTGCTGTGACACTGACATGGTGCTGGTGTGTTAGTGGGTGTTGAGCTGGTATGAGTGGATCAGACACAGCAGCGCTGCTGGAGTTTTTAAACACCTCACTGTCACTGCTGGACTGAGAATAGTCCACCAACCAAAAATATCCAGCCAACAGCGCCCCGTGGGCAGCGTCCTGTGACCACTGATGAAGGTCTAGAAGATGAGCGACTCAAACAGCAGCAATAGATGAGCGATCGTCTCTGACTTTACATCTACAAGGTGGACCGACTAGGTCTAATAGAGTGGACAGTGAGTGGACACGGTATTTAAAAACTCCAGCAGTGCTGCTGTGTCTGATCCACTCGTACCAGCACAACACACACTAACACACCACCACCATGTCAGTGTCACTGCAGTGCTGAGAATGATCCACCACCTTAATAATACCTGCTCTGTGGTGGTCCTGTGGGGGTCCTGACCTGACCAGATGGACTACAGTCAGTAATTGTAGAACTACAAAGTGCTTCTATATGGTAAGTGGAGCTGATAACATGGACAGTGAGTGTAGAAACAAGCAGATGGTTTTAATCTTATGGCTGATCAGTGTATACAGGTGACATGACCATAGACCTTGTCTGATTCGTCCATCCTGGTCAGCTGGTCCTCCTGGTACGACGGACGCGATGAAGATTCCCAGATCTAGCCCGTTGGTGCTGTCCTCTCCGACAATAATTATACCTTTCATAGTAAAGCAGAAATCACACAGCATTAGGACTCATGAGCTCAGATTTATTTATTATTAATTCAAGTGAGCATGTAAACGAGGAAAAGGCCGAAGCTTAGGCGTCCTTACCAAGGCCTAATTTGGGGTCTTTCTTCAACGTCACGTGGATAATTTCTCTCTCAGGAGCTCTGGAATTTGTTGGAGTATCTTGGAATCAGAAAGGAAAAAGGTCTGTTAATTCTTTTCAGTTAAAATGTGAAGTCATAAAAGCATTGTTTGTTTTCATAACACCATGTCATATTTATGATATTCACAACAGGAATCAGTATTTTATGCTAGTTTTATTGTATTATCATCTTATAATATATATACATACATATCTACCGTACATTGGGTATATGTAGACTTTGTCTTTCACAGTTGTACTTTGGGCATTCGTTCAGGATGTGTTTTATGGTGATTGGTGACAGTCTACGCAAAATGTGGGGTCTTCTAGTATTAAATGTTTGTGTGTCAAACTGGAATGGCATGTTCTACATCTAGTGAGTGTGTTCGAAAAGCTAGTGATCTCTCTACATATGCAGCATTTTAATTGCGCGCTCCCGAGAAGGAGGCTGTTCGAAATCCTAGATGCCTAAATATCCTCACTAATGAGGCATCTTAACATTTCAATGTTATTTTGACCCAAGAACGAGTGAGCATCGGAAGCGTCCTTAGTGATCAAGGCAATCCCAGCATTCAGTGCGGCAGCTCTTCTCTCACAGAAAAATTTAAAAGACATGGCTGACGGGCCGGAGAAACGAACTGAGTTATTTTCAAACGTAAATAAATTATTACTGATTTTTAACTTGTATAAACTTGTACATGTGTTTTTATTTGCAAGTTCGGTCAGCGAATCTAACCCTTTTCGGTACACGGAGGGAGATAGGGAGAAGAGAGTTAGTGGACTTGCTAGCGTGTTGTGCCACCCCATCCCATGGGTTTGAATGACAAAATGCTAAATGCGAAACCCGATGAAATCGCTGTCTAAGTAGCGCGTTCGAATAACCTGCCTTATAAGTCATTGACTTATTAGAATCCTCTCTACTTAGGCAGCTGCCTGTGTAGGCATTAAAACAGCAAGTCAGCTTGCTAGGTTTTCAAACACACCCAGTGAATATAATTTAATCTGTATGTTTTCCATAATGTATTTTGGTCTATTTCTGATGTTCTCATGTAGTTTATTGTTTGTGTGTTCCATTAAAGTTATTTAAAGTATTAGCTATTAGCTATTTCTCTTAGCCTCTAAGGCTCTTGTGGTCTAACAGTAATGTCAACAGTGTAATACAGTTCGACAGGATGCACGAAGAGCACGGTCAACCTAGGGTGAGTTTGCCTTTTCTTTATTTTCAGGTTTCATGCTCCAGGTGCTCTTTAAAATTAAACACCCAGTAACATAAATATAGATTTAGAAGCTCACACCCCCACTCTTCCTGAAGAATTCTAAGATCGTCTGATCAGTTAACTGTCTCATGCTCTCGGATGAGGTACAAAGGTGACAGGGCGTTCATATTAAGACGTCCCCTAATAGTTTTAATTCCAACTTAAATACCTATTTATTTTCGCAGGCTTTTGGGTTTTAGCATCATTTTATTGACATGGATATACATACGAGGGATCTTCAAAAAGTTTCCTCACTTTTATATTTAGGTTATAAGCGGTGAGGGAGGAGGAGGAATCGGTCGTGTCTGAGATACGCTTATAGTCCGGATTTAGCTCCATCTGATTTCCACCTTTTTGGATGCTGAAAAAAGCTTTAAGGGGAAGAAGATTTTTTTTTTTTTCCCTTTTTCTCCCCCTTTAGCGCATCCAATTGTCCAATTTTGCATCGTGCTTCCTCTCTGTCTATGCCGAACCCTGCCCTGACAGAGGAGATCGAAGCTAACCAACATACCCTCCGAAACACTGGCAGCAGCCGGATGCATTTTTGCCACCCACACATTGATGAGTTTGGCGCCACCTAGCGTTGCATGCGGAGAGACACACCCTAAGGGCACCCTCCCTCATCTCTTGTGTAGGCGCCTCTTAATCAGCCGGCAGAGATCGTAATCGCATTCTGACAGAGAGAGACCCACCCCCTCCGGTCTCCAATCCCACCCCCCACCTGAACAACAGGCCAATCGTTGTTCATATAGCCGCCCAACCTTCGACCGGCTGAAGGCAGAGCTGGATTCGAAACGACGCACTTTCAAAATCCAGCTCTGGTTGCAGCGCGTGTTTTTACCGCTGTGCCACCTGAGCAGCCAGGGGAAGAAGATTTTTATGTGATGATGATGTGAAAGCAGCGGCGCATCAGTGGCTCAACCGAAAAACGGAGGGTGACGTTGTAGAAAAGTGATGGAGTTTGTTTATGAGATTCTTAATAAATAGAGTTTAAAAAGTGCGGAAACTTTTTGAAGAACCCTCGTATATATTCTGATGAATGTCTTTTAATACTATTTTATGTCATTGATTTATTTGATCATTTTTCTGATTTTATTGTACAGCACCTTGGACAAAACTCAATGTCTTTGAAGGCACTTTATAAACAAACATGACATGACTTGACCTGACTGTACAGAGGGTCTTCACTAGAACCCACACTAGGGTTTGTACGCACCATAGAAACACCTTCATCTCCTACAATCAGCTTTCCAGATGAATTGTGTAGGTACGTCCAGGCTTTGGTTAGTTATTTCATAACTGATTCACTTTTTACCAAAACCAGTCTGGTTGGGTGCTATACAGATACAACTGGGCGTGTCTGAAGAAGGTAAGGCTATTACATTGACTTCTACTGTTTTGTTGAAGCGGTGCTCTGTGCCACTAATCATCAAATTGCTCTATTTAAATCTTCATTAGGACCCCTGAAGACCAGATTTTGGATCTCACTATGAAGAGCAGAGTGAACTCTGGTCATACCTCTTAAAAATGAAGACGAGGAAGGAACCTCTGAGCTTTGCTTGTGAGATCCAGCAAACCTTGGAGAAACTGGACTCAAGGCACTAAAAAAATAAATGTATATATTTAATAATAAACGATTAATCTACATGTAGAACATGTACACTGTACAAGAAGTATGTGGACACCTACCCTATCCTACCCATCGTAATTATGGAGTTTAGATGATTCAGCCATACCCATTCCCTGTGCACCCTGGTGACCTCTGCATAACCTTGCTGGCATCTTGACACCTACCGAGGACTATGCTACTCTTTTCGATTCTTTAGCCACTCGTGCTGGCGCATCAACCAGACAGTAGGAGTAGCTGTTGTACCAGCAGAAATAAATGTAATTTCCCATCCAGCTTCCAGCCAATTGTGCCTGTTGAGGGCCCGACCATGCCAGTGGCACAGCCAAGACTCAAGAGATGAGTCTCTCGAGTCTCTCGAGTGGTAGCAAGAAAGATTGAATGGGCAACATCATAATAATGCCAAACTGATGGTTAGGTGTCCACACATCTTCCAGTGTCCAGTATTCCCAGTACTCTAACCAGGAGCGCTCCAGTAGGTCTGTCTGCTGTTTGATCCTGGATTCGATGCGATTGGCGATGTGATCACACAGCTTGCTCATGGAGTCGTGATGGGCAACGTCACGTCCACCATCACTGAGCGTCCCATCAGAGCAGGAGATTCTTCTACACGCGTCAGGCCGAGTCTTGGACGCCACTTGAATTTTAAAAAGAAACCAGTACTAGAAGTTTAATGCACTGGGATGATGGGGAGACTGGGGACTGTTCATACACTCAGAGTTTGGGACAGACAACTAAACGTAGGCATGTTGTGAAATTTTCTGATCTAGCAATAGCCTAAAACATCATTGTCAAATGTATGTGGACACCCGACCATAAGCTTGTTGGACATCCCATTCACAAATATGAAGTCCATACTTCTCTTTTCTCTGAGAAGAATTCAGGCCACTAGAGGTCCTTCACACAATATTTGTATAATTTTTTGTCTTAATATTGATATTATCCACCGTCATATCACCGAAATCAGCCATAACATTAAAACCACCTCCTTGCTTCTACACTCACTGTCCATTTCATCAGCTCCACTTACCATATAGAAGCACTTTGTAGTTCTACAATTACTGACTGTAGTCCATCTGTTTCTCTGCATGCTTTGTTAACATGCTTTTACTCTGTTCTTCAATGGTCAGGACCACCACAGAGCAGGTATTATTTAGGTGGTGGATGATTCTCAGCACTGCAGTGACACTGACATGGTGGTGGTGTGTTAGTGTGTGTTGTGCTGGTATGAGTGGATCAGACACAGCAGCGCTGCTGGAGTTTTTAAAACACCGTGTCCACTCACTGTCCACTCTATTAGACACTCCTACCTAGTCGGTCCACGTTGTAGATGTAAAGTCAGAGACGATCGTTCATCTATTGCTGCTGTTTGAGTCGGTCATCTTCTAGACCTTCATCAGTGGTCACAGGACGCTGCCCACGGGGCGCTGTTGGCTGGATGTTTTTGGTTGGTGGACTATTCTCAGTCCAGCAGTGACAGTGATGTGTTTAAAAACTCCAGCAGCGCTGCTGTGTCTGATCCACTCATACCAGCACAACACACACTAACACACCACCACCATGTCAGTGTCACAGCAGTGCTGAGAATGATCCACCACCTAAATAATACCTGCTCTGTGGGGGTCCTGTGGGGGTCCTGACCATTGATGTATGTGCTGCTAAAACAGTAACATAGTAATAAGGGATCCAGTCATAACAAGGGGTGTCCACATACTTTTGGCCTTAAAGTGACCTTAAAAATGGTACAGCAGAAAGACTATTACAATCAAAGACATGCCTGAAGCAAGACTGTGGCTTAGCTGACGAGAGCTCATCTCCTTGTGGAACTTGTGCTGTTCCATGCACAGGCTGCAGAGGTACTTGGCGATTCTAGACTTTTCCATGAGAAACGTGTGCTTCCTCACGCCAGCGCTGCTCTCGATCACAAATTTACGCTTCTGTGAGAAAAAAGAACCAAATATACAAACCTTCGCCATAAATACATTAAAAAAACACATCATTTCAACATTGTAAAGTCAACACAAACACTGGAACAAGTTCAACAGGGTCAGGCTGGGGTTGAGGGTTCTGTGCAGGCTAGTGGACCTGGAGTTCCACCACAATAGTGCTGGAACATGGGTGTGGCTGAAGCACCTGAACTCAAGAGTTATCAGGGGTGTCCACATACTTTGGCTCTAGATAAAATCTAGGACAGAAAGGGTTCACCAGGAAGCATATTCCTTTCTGTAGGTGCTTACGTACAGCTGCAGATATTCTGACGATCTCTTGCCAGTGGAACCTAAATCTTGAGGTGTGGACGTTATTTATATATTCGTGGACGACGATGCCTTTGGCGCAGACGCCCAGGAGCAGCTCTCCAACGCTGGGCTTCTTCTGGCTGGCAGCACGGTGAAACAGTAGACCGTACTCAGAAAGCTGCTGAACGACCTGTGCATTAAAGACCAATAAAAGTATAGTGGGTGTGTACATAGTTTTGCTTATATAAAGTAATTCATATGTAATAATACAAGTAACTGCATGATTATGGTTGTAAACCTTGATGAATTCGAGCTCCGACTCCTCGGCGGTCATGTTGGCATTAATGCCGTGTAGTTGGCGCAGTTTTTTTTTCAAGCAAGGCAGCGCGATTTTCTCCAAGATGCTCCTGGGGACGTAGTGCTCCGGTTGATAGTAGTCCCTCCCGTACACCTAAACAAACGACAGACACACAGACAAACTAATTAACATGCTCTTGATGACTGGGTGAGGTCTGTTGGTAGCACTACCCCCTCATGGGTCGCTTCTGGAGAGCCCCTATCTGACGTTCCATCTGGAAAATGGCCAGTTATTGCCTCTCCAGATTTTCTCACTGCCCCCCCCCAAGCGCAACTCAAGCAAAGGCTATTTTTTAACATTATCTCTGAACCTGTAACATGGCGAGCGGCTTCTGTTACTACCGTGGGAATTAGAAAATGTTTGGTTATTGTTTTAGGTAGTTTTCACTTTTAGTCTCAGTACTGCTGTGTTTGCGCAGGTTATATCAGCATAACAACCTGTTTATTACCCCGCTGTTTGAGTAGCACAGTAGGCAGAGCGCAGGGCGTATGATTTTCCGCCCTAGGTTCAAAACTAAAGTAACACAAGCAGGGTTGGCGCTATGGGGGCGCTGGGGTGGGCATTGCCCCCCCTAGATTTTCTCACTGCCCCCCCCAAGCAACGCAGTCCAGAACCGTGGCTGCTTTGTGGTTATAAATGTAAACAGAATAGCATCGTTTTTTTTTTTTTTTTATAAACAAGGACATGTGTATTCGGTTACTATTAAAAATGTACAAATTTATTCACCCAGCAAACACAACTATGTCACTTTGTGGTGATACACCATGATGGTAACGTTGTTGCATGATGGACCCCTTTAAACAACTGAATTTATTTACAACCCTACTGAGAGCAGCTACTTACAAAAATTTATATATTACAATATTACACATTAAGGTCATTCAGATTTAGTAATTTGATGATGCATCTACCTTAATTATTGAAAAAGTATCGGTATTGATTCAAGATTCAAGATTCAAGATTAGTATTGATATCGGTGATACTGGCCCTGTATTTACTTGGTATCGGATCGATACCAAATTTTGCA
This sequence comes from Trichomycterus rosablanca, assembly GCF_030014385.1. Lineage (NCBI taxonomy): Eukaryota > Metazoa > Chordata > Actinopteri > Siluriformes > Trichomycteridae > Trichomycterus > Trichomycterus rosablanca. Next base: position 38,815,106 of record NC_085997.1, read on the forward strand.
GTATCACACACCTCTAACTCCAACTCAACAACTGGAGTTCAAACTCTTTGCAGTGGTGGGCTAAATTATTAGATTGCCGCACCTCTTGAACGCCCAATATTCCATTTGACTGAATGTTGACTTTCTTAACTGGGTTTCAGCCATGCCCATTGCTAACAGGTGAATCCAGATGAATCATCCAGAACACTTTAGGGAAGACCCTTTTCTATTTCAGCCAAGCCACTTCCATTAGGACATGGTTTAACAAGTTTGGCTGGACATAGCCCTGACCTCAAGCTTTGAGAGGTTATGAGATGCAGAGGTTCCTTCAATCAGTGAGCATAAATTCCCACTGAAAAGCTTCAAAATTGTGTGGACAGCCTTTCTAAAACAGCTGAAGCTGTTCCATCCACGGCATTTCCAAGGAGACCAAGTGCATATCAATTCCCATGGTTCTAGGACAGGATGTCCAACAAGCCAGTGGTCTGGTGTCCACATAGTTTTGGCACCGAAGTGTAGCATTACCTCCGGGATGATGTCCCCAAATTCAGCCTGGAGAGCCAAAGCGGCGAGAAGCAGGCCTGTTTCTTCATTACAGGGAAGTCGATCTTCCAAAATGTCCCTCCTGAGCTGCTGGTAGTACTGGTGACGGCTCAGCCTGTGCCTGCAAGAGAAGCCAACGTGAGGAAGATGATGATGAGGACGATGAAGATGATGGTGATGAACATATCCATGATGTGAAGAGTCTTACAGAAGCAGAGTGACGTCACTGACAAAAAACTTGATCCGGAAGTGAAGGACGAACATGGACGTTGGTGCTTTTTTCCAGCTCTCTGGGGCGACTTTGGAAATTTTGGTCTCATTGGGCAGGAAGAAGAACTCATTCGCTAAAGGAACAGAGAGAGACGTTCGTACAAAATAAACTAGATGGCCAAAAGTATGTGGACGCCTGACTATATACTTGTTGGACATCCAAGTGTAAATACGGAGTTGCCCCCTTCACCTTGCCCAACATAACAGCCTCCAGTCTACTGAAAAGACAATCTTCTGGGTGGGGGGAGCATTTGTAAGGACAGGCACTGGTGTTGGACAAGCCTGGCTTGCCATCAACATTCCAATTCCCCCCAAATGTCTTCAATAGGGTTGAGATCAGGATCAGTGCTGGCCATTGGAGTTCCTCTACTCCAAACTCATAGGCAAACCTTGTCTTTATGGACAATAGGAAGGAAAGATGGCCTGAAACATTTGAACTCAATAATTAGAAGAAGTGTCCAGATACTTTTGGCTCACTGGATGATGCATAGAACTGACAAGAGCACACGTTACCATAAGTGTAGGCGAGGCCAAAGTAGAAGTGCTCCACCAATTCTGAATGGGCAGTGATCATATCAAAGACGTCGCCCCCTCTGGTCTTGGCATCACATTTGACCAGGATGTTTTGTCCGTTTGGCATGACCACTTTGACGTCCCTCTGGGTGGAACAAGACTTCCCTTTCTTCGACTGCACAAGGAAAAGAAACATGAAAAGAACATTGGATACACTAAAGGACCAAAAGTATGTGGACAGCGCTGCTATGTATTGAGATCTGGCGTTTTAGTTACACACAGGAGTGGCAGGAACTCCAGGAACCTCAACCTCAATGTTTGAAGAACTGAGGACACTAACTGTTTCAGTTGTACAGAGTGGACGTTGCCTGATTCTCCTCTTCATGATGTGCCGTACATTTTCAATAGGAGACAGATCTGGACTGCAGGCAGGCCGGTCAAGCACACACACTCGAAGTCTACGAAGCCACGCTGGTGTAGAGCGAGAATGATGCCAGGCATCGTCTTACTGAAATAATCACAGACTTCGCGGGAAAGGATGCCACCTTGCAAGTCACCCATGTCAGGGGGCAGTGATTTGGACCTATCTGGAACATGGACCTATCTGACCACAGGACATTTCTACCGTCTTTCGGTTCCTATGAGATAGAGAACACTTCATGTATCACTTTGCACTTTGGTTGGATTTCTTGATGCAGCGGCGTGCTGTGTTAAATGACAACGGTTTTCTGAGGTACTACAAGCCCATGTGGCTATATTTATCATGGTAGGATGATGGTTTCTTGTGCAATGCCATCTGAGAGAGCTCAGAAGTCACAAATACTCAACTTTGCCCTACACAGACTCTGATTTCTTTGATTTTCCTGAATCCTTTGACAATGTTATGTACAGTAGATGGTAAAAGAGCCAAATTATTTACAATCTTGCATTGAGAAGTATGGACAGGAGCTAATGGTCAGAAGGCTTTGGACACTACTTCTAGTGCGCCAAGGCAAGGATCAAACCCAGAGTCCGGCTGTCTGAACTCACCACATTGGAACTGGGCATCTCCAAGACGATAAACGGCTCAGCTAGCATTCGGACAAACTCCGGCCCCACGTTCTACAAAACAGAGACAAGGCTTAGCATCATCAAAATCATCTGGGACTTACAGTATACCTTTAAAATACTCTATACGGCCAAAAGTATGTGGACACCTGACCATGAGCTTGTTTGACATTTAATTCCAAAGGTTTGAGCATTAATATGGAACTGATCCCCTCCTGCAGCCACCATTCTTTTGGGAATTTGTTTCACATATAACATTGTATATCATCTACTGTACAAAACATGGTCAAAATATTTAGGGAATTTAGGCAAAATTGACTGACGCTCACAATTGGTGCTCCATATAAATCCAAAGGTCTTTACTAGTTGAGATCAGGGCACTGTGAAGCCCACTGGAGTTTCTCCAAACTAATGTATTCATAGACCTCGATTTATAAACAAGCTAAACAAGAAAGGGCCTTCCCAAACTGTTTCATTCAACCCAATAATGTAGGATGGGATGTCCACATACTTTGTGATGGAAAAGTTGTGCATTAAATCCTTATAGTTGTTAAATTGCTATGTTGGTACTTGCGATGTAGCCGGGAGTCTAAAGTACAGAGATAAGCAGCAGGTCTGTCATTAAGCTGTCGTAAAGCTGTTGTACGCAGATAAGAAACAACAGTCAGCACATAATGGAGGTTCCAAAGTCCAACACTCAATGTGATGTGACTAGAGCAGTATAAAGGGAGGCTCATAGTATCTGTTCATGGTTCTTCAGCTATTCCACGGCTGTAAGAACTCACGATTATGCCAATAAATTCTCCAATCCAGTCAAGTCTCACTTTTTATAGAGTAATCCAGGAATTCAGGCTTTGATGGATCCGCAAAAACACTTTCATAGCATAGCACCATAAAACAAACAAAGTACGACCCATTGGGGAGAAAATTATGTCAGGGTAGAGAGCAGGGTAAAGGTGGAGACAAAATACCTCTATTGACCCAAGGGGATTGAAGCAGATTACCTTCCTTTTGTTGAGACTTACTGAAGATCCTAATGACCGGTTAGGTCCATCGCTAAGAAACATGTGACCTTCATAATACGAACTGCTGGTGCTGCCTCTGTGATGGTATCTACAGGGGCTGGAAACAGAATCCAGGTACATTATCTGTAACTGATAACATATAGACCAAAAGTATGTGGACACCGGACCATAAGCTTGTTGGACAGACTATTTCAGAATCATTCTATGCATTTAGCAGACACTTTTATCCAAAGCCACTTACAGTTATTACTGAATACAATTTGAGCAATTAAGGGCCTTGCAACAGTGGCAACTTGACGATGGTGGGACTTGAACCGATAACCTTATGATTACTAGTCTAGTACCTTAACCGCTGAGCTACCACTGCCCATTATGATCATGATATCATGATATTACAGGCTATGATACAGAGTTGTCCTACCTTCTGAGAGTCATGCTACATCTTTACGTAGGCACGTTGCATTGGGTGTGGCTGTATCACTTGAGCTTAATAGTTAGGAAGAGTGTCCATATACTTTTGGCCATGTAGCGTATTTTAAACGTTGAGTTAGCTGGTCGTGTTTACCTGTTCGACTCGGTCTGTAAAGTGTAGGATGGTGAGCTGCTCTTGTTTAAAGACCAGCTCGGGTTCTGACCACAGATTCCTAAAGCCAGGTAGATAACGTTAGATTATGGAAGTTCTTCTCTTGTGGATTCTGGATTTTTGAGTAGAATGATCCTACCTCTCAGCTTGTCTCTGACCAACTGACTTCGGTTTGTTAGGAGAGCGGAATCACCCATCGTACTCTTGGCCTAAAAACAATATAAATATTGGGATCAGTGGGTCAATGGTTTCTGCAATGGGGCAAACACATGAACCGACCTGCTGGGTCGAACACATAGACGTAGAAGGTTCCATAACCATTAAACCAAATGAAATGGCCTCGTAAATCCTAAGTAACTGTAGGGATTTTACATGATTCAACCTCTACCGTGCATAATATTATCAAAAGATTTAAGGTCTAAACCAGACCTGGGCATTGTACGGCCCCAACCGGCCCACATGAGGTCAGTGGCACTTAAAAATCAGCCGTAAATAAGTGTACATCACACATGCCATATAACAGGATTGTTTATATTTTGACGGGAGCGCTATTTCTTTAAAATTTCCGTAAGTTTGGATTTACGTGTGTGTACGAGTGTATCCAGCTTCACCATAATGTGTCGGTGAACAGAACCGAGTGTGATTGATAGAGACGGTCGAGTTTTTAACAAGACATGGAGTTCTGAAGTATTTATTAACTGAAGTCAGGTGTAAACCTGTTCAAGGATCACAATTTAGGGTTTAAATCACTGTTACGGTACTAAACAGAGAAATACAAGAACATGAACGATGCGAAGCGTCACACCTGACTAAACTGCAAAAGCAACAAGGACTTTTTTTTTATAAAGTTTAACACATCCAGAACTTTGAAGCAGTCAGGACCAACTTTGTGATTTTAAAAAGAATATCCAACAATAATAAAGGACTGAAAAAATGAGGTAAATAGACTCCAAACAAAATAGCTAAATAACTTTTTTGTAAAGTTTAAAAACCTGCACATATTGTTCACATTTGTTTTTGAGAAATTAGCTGATAAAATAGTAAAATAATGTTGTTTTTACTCTGTCTACTTCTTATTTTCTGATTGTAATATCTAAACAGCAACAGATTATCAGAACTGTACAATGTACTGCTTTTTATAAAGGGATAAAATTAATATTGAGCAGAATTAAGTTCACCTTATTGGTTCGGCCCTCCACAACAGTCTCAGTTTCTTATGTGGCCCCTTGGAAAATTTAATTGCCCACCCCTGGTCTAAACCCTTAGTGAAAGTCTGAGGGGTTCAATCCAACCACAAGGTGCCAAAAGTATGTGTACACCAAATCATGAGCTTGTTAGACGCCCAATTCCAAAACTATGGGGGCAATAATATACAGCTACCCCATTATTCTGTAAAGTCTGTACACAAGATTTTGAATTTGAATTTTGAATTTGAAGGTCAGGATCTGATGTCGGACCAAAAGGTCTGTCTGGAAGTCGATGTTCCAATTCCTCCCAAAGGTGTACAATGGGGTTAAGTTAAATGTGATGTGACTCGAGCAGTATAAAGGGAGGCCCATAGCATCTGTTCATGGTTCTTCAGCTACTCCATGACTGTAAGAACTCGCGATCGTGCCAATAAATTCTCCAATCCAGTCAATTTCCTTTTCATAGCATAGTAGGGTCAGGGTAGAGAGCAGGGTAAGCGAAGAGACCTTCTTTGACTTAGGGGGATTGGAGCAGATTACCTTTCTTTCGTTTAGTGCTAAACCATGTTTTTAGGCGCACCCATGCTGGAACAGGAAAGAGCCTTCCCCAAACTGTTACGATGTGCCTTACAAGTGTATGTAAACACAACTTACAGGATCTTGTAGGACATCCCGAACCATCCGACTGATGAGTTTATCCGGAGGTGGAGGAACCGTGGTCTTCTGGTGCTGCTCACAGACGTCCAGCAGGAACAGCAGATCTGGTCGTCTGTGAGCTTCCTCTTCGCACATGCTCAGTAGAACGTTGTTCAGATGGTCACTCAGCTGGACAGGCTGGAGGAGGACAGAACGGTGGATTTTACAAGTGCATGGAACGCTGGATGTTGGACTCTGGACATCAACTGTTTCAAGTCAAGGACAATATCAACGGTACTGTTGATGTTCTACCTAGGAGTGAACATCCTGCGGTCAAGCGGTCAGTACTACACGTGTCGGAGGGGGCGTGTGTTCGTTACAACCTTCCTCGGTCAGGAGTGGAGGTCTGCAGCAGTAGAAAGGAATTGAAATGCAAATGGGGAATTGGATACGACTAAAATGGAAGGAAAAATGCAAGAATAAATAGTTTTGTGATACGTTTTGATTTTAATTCCCTGTGTTCCTGCAGAACCGCCGGACTGCTTGACCCTGATGGTGGGGTTTGGTGAGATTTGGCTAAACGGGTTAACTAGGAAGGGAACTGCTTTTTTACGAGGGTGATATAGGTGTTGGATACCTTTGTTCCTTAAATAGTATGTGCAGTTTCCTTTGTGGTAAAAAAGTGTCTTTATTTTTTGTTTGAGGACACCGTGTCCATGGGTGCCAACATGGGACAAAAAGCCAATTTAGGCGTATCCAATTCCCCAAATGGCATTTCACCTATCTGCTGTAGATCTCCACTCTTGACTGAACACACACACACACTCGCTGACACAGGTTCCCGTTGGGTTCATACGGAGATCCGTATCGTGCACGGAGAGTCACGCACCGTCTCTGTGCAGCACCATCGCTCAGCCAGCAGAGGGTTTAACTGCAGCAGTTATGAGGAATCCCCTCCAATCATTGTCTGTATGGGTGCTCGACCTGTCGGTAGCGCCCAAGTGCCTGTTTAATGATTACCTGATTTTGAGAAAGCCGATAGTCTAAAGTCCAGTAGAGGGTCAATCCCAGAGAGTAAACCAGCATCTAAACCAACCCAACAAGAACCAAACGTCAATAACTCTCCACACAGTAAATGAAATACAGAAGCATTAAAAGTAAAACAATTTTAGGGACTCACCTTTTCTTTGCCCGAGGAATTCCGAGGCACCTCTGGAGGAGTGAAGGAAGCCACGTCATGGGCGTGGCTGTTGGCTTTGAAGGCAACATCACCGCTCAGTGAGAGTAGAACGTTGCTGGGACTGATTATACTGCACACATTACCAGAACCTGGAGAGATCAAGACCATGACGGGCAATAAAAACAATCTGTGATTTGGTAACCACACCACTGTGTTCCAAACTTCATTTAGGTAAATATTTAAAGCTTTATTATCTGTACCTTTACTCGAGAGGGTCATTAAGGCTTCAGCAGCGAACAGAAGGATGGCCCACACCTCCTCCTCCTCCAGGGGGGTTCCACGTGACTCCAGCACCTCCAACAGGCTCACAAAAGTGCTCATCCTTCCTACAGGGGTACAAAAGGAAGGAGAAGGATATATCTAAAATTTCCAGGTATATCTGACACCAAACCACAGCTGAGACGCTGTTTTAAACCGGACAGTTTTTATAAAGAAAAAAATACGAGGTGTGGACGAAAAGTTTGGTGACTAGTCGGATATCTCGCGACAGGTTGAAACACGTGACAGGTTCAAGAATGCACACGGACATCGAGGGACACGTCTAGAAGCGACACCTAGCGTGTGGTGGGCGTGGCATTTGAACGCAGTCCGTCAAAAGGTGGCGTCGAACAGGAACGGAGCAAAGATAGAACATTACATTTCATTTCAAATTGGGAAAAATGGTGACAGAGACGCATGAAGTGCCGATGAAAGCGTACAGGAAGGATGCTGTAAGCCAAAAGTGTGCATACGATTGGTTTAAACGCTTTCGTCTTAGGGAGGTCGTGAAGGGATCGAGGTTTGTGGACGTCTCAGAGGTTCAACTCCGAAGGCGATTCCGAAAAAATACTTTTACGACAGTTTGAGAAGCTGTCCAAACGTTGTCAGAAGTGTGTTGTGCCTGATGGACGTTACTTTGAAGGTCAATAAAGGTATTTTGTATGTACGAGGGTTCCGCACTTTTTAAAACTCTATTTATTAAGAATTTCAAAAACAAACTTCATCACTTTTCTACATCGTCGCCTTCCGATGCATTTTTTCTAGCGTCGAATCAACTTTTTAATGCCATCGGCAAAAAATGCTTTTGGTTAAGCGTGTAGCCACTTATGCGCCCTGCTCTCACATCATTATCACATAAAAATCTTCTTCCCCTTGAAGCTTCTTTCAGCGTCCAAAAAGGTGGAAATCAGATGGAGATAAATCCGGACCATAAGAGTCTCTCAGAAACGACCGATTACTAAAGTGCCGAAACTTTTTGAAGATCCCTCGTATATGTTTTGTGGTTTTTATTTTAACATTCACCAAACTTATTGCCCACATCTCGTATCAGACACCTAGAGACACCAACTGATCCACTTTAGAAAGTGGATGCCTGCAAAAACATTGGGACTGGAGCACGATTACTGCTGTTATATCACCTTTTCATTTAACACTTTTTTTTTAATTTACATGTGCCACACGGCATCACTAGCAGACGTGTCTGTACTGCAGACAGGCCGGTCTAGCATCTGCACACTCAGTGTTTCCTTAGTAAACATGTAACTCCAGTACAGGAGACAACAGTCTATCTACTGAAAATCTGTTGAAATCAGTGGTGGCGACGAAGAGGTGATGAAGGTCTCCAGTCAGCTGTTCTTTCAGCTTGTTCTGAGAAGAGCCTTGATGCCTGTCAGCTCTGATTTCTGAAAAATGTATCAAGATGAGCCAGACTTGTTGCTCAAAGAGGGCCAGTGTGTCCTGGAGTTGCAAGACGTGCAAAATGTGGCTTGGCGTCATCACGTTGAAATAACCACAGACGTCCCTGGAAGAGATGTCCACTAGAGGGCGCCAAAATGTGTGGATATGTTTACTACAATCACTACATTACTAACAACCATTATTCTGAGTCTGTGAGGCAGTCACACCACCACTGGACTCTAGAGCAGTGGAGACGTGTTCTCTGGAGTGACGAATCACGCTTCTCCGTCTGGCGATCCGATGGACGAGTCTGGGTTTGGCGGTTGCCAGGAGAACGGTACCTGTCTGACTGTATTGTGCCGAGTGTAAAGTGTGGTGGAGGGGGGATTATGGTGTGGGGGTGTTTTTCAGGAGTTGGGCTCGGCCCCTTAGTTCCAGTGAAAGGAACTCTTAATGCTTCAGCACACCAAGAGATTTTGGACAATTTCATGCTCTCAACTTTGTGGGAACAGTTTGGGGATGGCCCCTTCCTGTTCCAACATGACTGCGCACCAGTGCACAAAGCACAAGCTCCATAAAGACGTGGATGAGCCAGTTTGGTGTGGAAGAACCTGACTGGCCTGCAGAGTCCTGACCTCAACCCGATAGAACACCTTTGGGATGAATTAGAGCGGAGACTGTGAGTCAGGCCTTCTCGTCCAACATCAGTGTCTGACCTCACAGATGCGCTTCTGGAAGAATGGTCAAAAATTCCCATAAACACACTCCTAAACCTTGTGGAAAGCCTTCCCAGAAGAGTTGAAGCTGTTATAGCTGCACAGGGTGGAGACATCATATTAAACCCTGTGGATTAAGAATGGGAGTCACTCAGGTTCATATGAGTGTGAAGGCAGACGAGCGAATACTTTTGGCAATATAGTATCATGGTTTTTAACACAGTGCAGTCTGAGGGATCGAAGGTTGCAGGCATTCACTGGTGGTTTTAGATTTTGCCCTTTATGCACAGAGACTCTACTGAATTCCTTGAATCATTAACCTCTAATCCAAAACCAACACAACCGATGTTGCTGACCTCTTCACTGGACCGAGAACAATATGGCTGGTGTTCCTGCAGCGTTTCACAGGTGTGCAACTAAAAAGCTGTTTGATTATTTTCATCTAATTTCCATGTATTTTGGTGTGCTGAAAACGAAAAAAATATTGTAAAAAATCCTGGACGTCAGGATTTGCCACAAAATGCAAAAATCTCTTCAAATTTAGTACATTTTTCAAAATTTTTGGTATTTTTTGATCTTAGGGTTTTTAACCAAATTTAAAGTCAAAATTACTATTAATTAATTCACATCAGTGCATTCAAAATATACAATGCCAAAAAATATAACTTTCAAAGAAATGAACTTTCACAGTGAGCTAATGAAACCAGCATCAACATGTTGCAAGCTGAACGCGCAAGGCTCTGACATGCCCGGGCTTGATTCGATAGTTTTTTCTTGGTTCTCGCCTGTTCACACTTTTTTATCTCAGTTCGTGTTAGCACGTCATTATTCAACCGTGTTTCTTAAAATTAGCATTATGGCTCAGCGGAAGTGTATTAATTCGCCTGACAGTTTCTGTTACATTTGTGGTGAATATACAGTGTTGAAGCAACAGCTGAATATTACAGACTTTGTGAAAAAAGTATACTTCGCATACTTCGGACTAAAGCTTGGAGATCAAGATAAAGCTTGGGCGCCTCATAAAGTGTGCAAACGGTGTGTTGGGGACCTCCGAAATTGGTTCAAGGGTAAGAAAAAAGCTTTCCGTTATGGGATTCCTATGGTATGGCGAGAGCAAAAGAACCATAGTGACGATTGTTACTTTTGTTCATGCGATGTGAAAGGGTATAATTCAAAGTGGAAGCATTCCATTTCATACCCCAATCTTCACTCAGCAATTCGTCCCATCCCCCATGGCACAGATATACCAGTACCCAAGGCCCCTGCTACCTTGGAAGAGATAACTAGCACCGATGAAGACGGAGTCATACCTGAACCAGATGATGAATCAAGTTCTGACTTTGAAGATGATACAAGACCAAAATTGTTTTCCCAGGAGGAGATGAATGATTTGGTAAGAGACTTGAATCTTCCCAAAGATGCCGCTGAGTTACTCGGATCAAGGCTCAAAAGCAGGAATTTATTGTTGCCAGGAGTGTCTTTTTCATGGTTCAGACATCGTGAAAAGGAGTTCGTTCCTTACTTTGCCCAGGAAGATAAGTTGGTTTATTGCATCGATGTCGAAGGTTTGATGGGTCAATTCAAAATCCAATATGATTCAGCGCAATGGCGTCTTTTTATAGATTCTTCAAAAAGAAGTCTCAAAGCAGTTTTACTCCACAACGGCGGTTTTTATGCTTCCATCCCTGTAGGTCATTCCGTACACCTCAAGGAAACCTACGAGAACTTGGAATTGGTTCTTCGTAAACTTATATATGACGACCACGGTTGGCAAGTGTGCGGGGATTTGAAAGTCTTGTGCATGCTGCTCGGGCAACAAGCTGGGTATACCGAATACCCTTGTTTTCTGTGTCTATGGGACAGTCGAGACCGACAAAATCACTGGACCAAGAAGAGTTGCCAGCCGAGGGTGCTCACAGTTGGTGAAAAAAATGTCCCCCGAGAAACTGTGGTACCTCCCGATAAAGTTCTTCTACCACCTCTCCACATAAAATTGGGATTGATGAAGCAATTCGTAAAATCCCTTCCAAGAGATGGAGAATGCATCAAATACTTGGTCATTAAGTTTCCAGGCCTCTCGGAGGCAAAATTGAAGGAAGGTGTGTTCGCCGGACCAGACATTAGAAGGCTTATAGCTGATCAAGAGTTTATCGATACCATGACGGATCCTCAAAAAGAAGGGTGGCTTGCATTTACAGAAGTCATAAAGAAATTTTTAGGCAATAACAAAGATCCTGACTACAAAAAGATCGTCGGATGAATGCTGAAAGCATTTCAAGCTTTAGGTTGCCTGATGAGTTTGAAAGTGCATTTCCTCCACTCCCACCTTGACAACTTTCCTGAAAATTTGGGAGCTGTGAGTGAAGAGCAAGGTGAACAATTCCACCAGGACATTAAAGAGATGGAAAGAAGATACCAGGGAAGATGGAGCATTACAATGATGGCAGACTACTGTTGGACGCTTCAGAGAGACATTGCAGATGCTACTCACAAGCGTAAATGTACCAAGAGGAGCCTCACAGGGAAGAAGAATCGATTTTAGTGTGTGTTAGTGAGCTCATTCCAGTTAAAAAAATGATTTTCATGAAAAATTTGTAATAAAAAATTTATTTTATAAGTCTACTTTCATTTATTTTGAGGTATTGCCTTATTTAACATAGTTACCTAAATTGTCAGAAAATGTGATGTCCTATGACAAAACGGAGGTCATTTTCGGATTCAGCGCACCCAAAAACATAAAGATTATGTGGAATAACCAAAACAGCTCTTGAAAATTTTTTTTTGCAGACCTGTTATGATTTTGGTAGTTTGTAAATTCCACCGGTGTCCAGACCAAAACCGGCAGGTATTTGGCGGCGTCTGGTGGCGGTGTAGTGTAATTACATGTCCCGTTAAAAATCCTGTGCTTACAGGTATATGGAGGCATTAAGGTGCTTTTACTTCACTACAGTTACTAACAACCGGAGGCAGGCTGGTTCTTAATGCAGTGCAGTGTGTTCGATCGAAGGCCGCAGGCGTTCTCTTGTGGTTTACTGATTCCTTGAATCTTTTGATAATATTATGCACGGTAGAGGTTAAAACACCTAAAATCCTTGCAGTTGCTTACTGAGAAATGTTGTTATTAATTTGTTTGCATGACTGATGCATTTTTAACGAATTGTCAGACCCCAACCCAGCATCGTCAATGAAAGACTAACATCTTTTCTGGATGCTTCCTTTATAACAGATCATGAACGATCACTTCTTGAAATATTGTACAACACTCCTTGTCTGAAATTGGCCTGTCATATATTTTTTAAAGAATGAATGTATATTTATTTTCCTTTCAACTCAAAATGGAAACATAAATGACTGCTATAAGTTTTACACACTGTCCCAACATTTGTACTGTATGATAGAACAGAATTTCATTACCTTACAGGTCAGATCTGGGCTGTTTCTCTTCCGACGTCCTTCCGAATGTCCACTCTGGCATCCTACGTGGTCTGTCTCAAATCCATCCGGTCAGTCAGACCCCTTCGATTCTGTCTGATTCATACCTCATCCTGCTATGTATCAGAACTGTGCATTCTTCTATTCTTAGACGTCAGCGATAAGAACTTAATTGGATGACCAAGGCGTAAGGCGACGTCATCATTACCTGCTAATCCGACCAAGGCGAGAGCTTCCTGTATACTCTACATGGACAAAAGTATGTGGACAGCGCTTCTAAGTGTTACATGTACAGTGTATCACAAAAGTGAGTACACCCCTCACATTTCTGCAGATATTTAAGTATATCTTTTCATGGGACAACACTGACAAAATGACACTTTGACACAATGAAAAGTAGTCTGTGTGCAGCTTATATAACAGTGTAAATTTATTCTTCCCTCAAAATAACTCAATATACAGCCATTAATGTCTAAACCACCGGCAACAAAAGTGAGTACACCCCTAAGAGACTACACCCCTAAATGTCCAAATTGAGCACTGCTTGTCATTTTCCCTCCAAAATGTCATGTGATTTGTTAGTGTTACTAGGTCTCAGGTGTGCATAGGGAGCAGGTGTGTTCAATTTAGTAGTACAGCTCTCACACTCTCTCATACTGGTCACTGAAAGTTCCAACATGGCACCTCATGGCAAAGAACTCTCTGAGGATCTTAAAAGACGAATTGTTGCGCTACATGACGATGGCCAAGGCTACAAGAAGATTGCCAACACCCTGAAACTGAGCTGCAGCACAGTGGCCAAGATCATCCATCGTTTTAAAAGAGCAGGGTCCACTCAGAACAGACCTCGTGTTGGTCGTCCAAAGAAGCTGAGTGCACGTGCTCAGCGTCACATCCAACTGCTGTCTTTGAAAGATAGGCGCAGGAGTGCTGTCAGCATTGCTGCAGAGATTGAAAAGGTGAAGGGTCAGCCTGTCAGTGCTCAGACCATACGCCACACACTACATCAAATTGGTCTGCATGGCTGTCACCCCAGAAGGAAGCCTTTTCCGAAGTCTCTACACAAGAAAGCCCGCAAACAGTTTGCTGAAGTCATGTCAACAAAGGACATGGATTACTGGAACCATGTCCTATGGTCTAATGAGACCAAGATTAATTTGTTTGGTTCAGATGGTCTCAAGCATGTGTGGCGGCAATCAGGTGAGGAGTACAAAGATAAGTGTGTCATGCCTACAGTCAAGCATGGTGGTGGGAATGCCATGGTCTGGGGCTGCATGAGTGCAGCAGGTGTTGGGGAGTTACATTTCATTGAGGGACACATGAACTCCAATATGTACTGTGAAATACTGAAGCAGAGCATGATCCCCTCCCTCCGGAAACTGGGTCGCAGGGCAGTGTTCCAGCATGATAATGACCCCAAACACACCTCTAAGACGACCACTGCTTCATTGAAGAGGCTGAAGGTAAAGGTGATGGACTGGCCAAGCATGTCTCCAGACCTAAACCCAATAGAACATCTTTGGGGCATCCTCAAGCGGAAGGTGGAGGAGCGCAAAGTCTCGAATATCCGCCAGCTCCGTGATGTCGTCATGGAGGAGTGGAAAAGCATTCCAGTGGCAACCTGTGAAGCTCTGGTAAACTCCATGCCCAGGAGAGTTAAGGCAGTTCTGGGAAATAATGGTGGCCACACAAAATATCGACACTTCAGGAACTTTCACTAAGGGGTGTACTCACTTTTGTTGCCGGTGGTTTAGACATTAATGGCTGTATATTGAGTTATTTTGAGGGAAGAATAAATTTACACTGTTATATAAGCTGCACACAGACTACTTTTCATTGTGTCAAAGTGTCATTTTGTCAGTGTTGTCCCATGAAAAGATATACTTAAATATCTGCAGAAATGTGAGGGGTGTACTCACTTTTGTGATACACTGTAGGCGCTTCGACCACACCCACAGCAGTTTTGTGTTGGAGAACTCCAGTGGGAAGCACAGAGCCCTGACCTCGACCCTTTAGAAGTTAGAACACTTTGGGATGAAGTGGAATGTGGATTATGAGCCGGGTCGTCTTGTCCAACAAAATCATGGAAGAGTGGAAGCTCTTGTACCCCCAAAGGTTGGGCTTGCAACTTCATATTATGGCCTATAGTTTCGGCATGGAATGACCAACAAGCTCTTGGTCGGGTGTCCACATTCTTTGGGAAACATCACGTCCACACATGCCAATGAAAGTACACCCTGAACAGAAGTAATATAATGCCATTATCATTGTAGCACTGCCTTCTTATAGCTTGATACTGATATGAATAGGGCGAGTTTGACTGCACCCATTCTAAAGTACATGAGTACTTAAAAGAAGAAAAATATTCCACCAAATTGCCCCTTGATGCTTCGAGAATCATTTTCTGATCCAAAAACCATTAAAAAAGCTGCTGGACCATGGGTCAAGAAATTGGCCACTAATCAGAGCTCATATAAAGTTTGTCGATGCTGCTGACCAAAGAAAAGCAGTAGCAGGTGCTTTTTCCTTGCACAGCAGCCTTTCAGTCCACGTCAGTGTAAAGCTCGCTTGACTGAGAACAGGATTTGTGTTCCAGCAGCGTTTGTTTTGTGACCTGTGTGTCAGGGCAAAATCCGGCGAGTATTTGGCGCCGTCTGGTGGCCGCGTCGTGTAATTACACGTCCCGTTTAAAAACCTGCTCTCACATTTACATTTGTGTGCAGAAGTATGTGGACACTCCTAATGTTCGAGTCCCGGTGTTTTTAGCCACAGCAGTTGCTAACAGGATTAGAAAATGATATACATTATACAAATCGATAGGTCGCACTGTCGCCTCACAGCAAGAAGGTACTGGGTCCTTTCTGTGTGAAGTTTGCATGTTCTCCCCGTGTGGGTTATAATGTGGATTATATTGGACTGTGGGTTTTCTTTCACAGTACAAAGACGTGCAAGTGAGGTGAACTGGAGATACAAAATTGTCCATGACTGTGTTTGTTATTAAACTTGAACTGATGAATCTTGTGTAATGAGTAACTACCGTTCCTGTCATAAATGGAACCAAAATGTAAAACATGACGTTAAAATCCTAATAAACAATGAGTAAATATAAATATAATAAATAGAATATAAATAAATAAACATAAATAAATTTCACCTGTCCAAACCGCAAGTATTTGGCGCCTCCTGGTGGCCGCGTCGTGTAATTACACGTCCCGTTTAAAGAACCTGCTCTCACATGAAGGTTAAAAGCAATTACGTGTGTGCGCAAAACTATGTGGAAACTCCTAATGTTCGAGTCCCGGTGTTTTAGCCACATCAGTTGCTAATACGTGTAGAAAATCAATTATATAAAAGAAATATGCTTAAAGTTTTGTTGCAATAGTTTCGTGAAGGTTCTTTTAATGTTCCAGCACGCACAACTCCAGTGTCCTGCACAGAACCCTGAATTGGAACTTCGACTATGAGCCAGGCCTTGTCCCATTACAAAAACCTCCACTTTTCTGAGAAGCCTGTCCACAAGATCTTGGATTTTGCTGCATTTGTGAGAACAGGAACGGTTCCCAGACGAGAATCTCACAGTCCATGTTCCCATTCATCTCAAAGGTCATTCATCACTAAGATTGAGGTCAGGTCTCTCGACAGTGTTTTGGGACAGCAGTATTCCAGCTCTGTATTCATCAGCAGTTAAAGGTTTTAAATGCTGTTTCACTTTGGCACGTTCTCCTCCGTGATCAGCTGATTTTACACCAAACGTGATTCTGATTCTGCCTTTGTTAACAGTGAGGTTCATACAGACACGTTTCAACCAGTTTGGGACGAATTGGAACGTTTTTGCGAGCACAAATCCCCACAGACACACTCCGAAATGTTGGAAAATAAGACGAATTTATGATGTGATAATGCTTTGGGAATCCGGCAAGCCGATTGCCGGGCGTCTGTATAATTTCGGCTCGACGTTTTCTAGCGGTTAAAGGTTTTAAATGCTGCTTCACTTTAGCACGTTCTCCTTCTTATTTTTACATTCATTACATTTATTGTGAATTGCTGCTGTAACTGCAATTTCTTCTTGGGGATCAATAAAGTCATCAATCAATCAATCAGTGAATCAATCAACCTTCAGTCACAGCCACAGACTCCTGCAGCTCTGACAGTCATTGTCACTGATGGCCTGACCTAGGAAGTCTGGCAGTAGTTTCAGATCTCCAGGATGATCCCGTTGGGTCAAATCATTCCCAAACCAAAGGCATCAACATGGGCCGAGGCTCCTGTACTGTAAACACTTACAGGCAGACAAAAGGACCTTCCCCAAACTATTAGCACGATACACCTGGTAGAGACGGGTCTGACCGAAACCCCTGAACTTAATAATCAGGAGCGGGCGTCCACATACTTTTGGGCACAACATAAAAATGAGTTGTGCTCAGAGAGCTGAGAGATTCAGCCTTTATTTACAAAGTGAGCTTCATCTGGACGAACTGGAACGTTTTCTGGGGCCCAAATCCCCACAGACACACTCCGAAATCCTGTAAAAGCCCTCCCATTAGCTGAAAACAAGATGAAACTCAGATCGATGCTTTTGGATTTTTGGTTAGCTGGAATTTCAAGAATTTTCTAGCAGTTAAAAATTCTACAATGCTGTTTTACTTTGGCATGTTCTCCTCTGTGATCAGCTGGTGGCTTCTCTGTGCCCGGATAAATAGAGCTAGTTCGTTTGCACCCATTAGACTGAGCCTTAGCCATTACAGCATCCAAATGAGCACGCAGCCATTTCTAAGCAACCTCAGGTCCTAAAATAACCGTCTATAAGTACATGATACGTGGAACAGTGGTCTCATTGCCAGGGTCGATTGACAGAAACTCTAAACTGTCACCTTACACTAAAAAAAGCTTAAATTAGAAGCTTGCTGTGCATCTATGAGCAGTTTTCTAGCGGTTAAAGGTTCTACAATGCTGTTTTACTTTGGCACGTTCTCCTCTGTGATCAGCTGGTGGCTTCTCTGTGCCCGTATAAATAGAGGTAGTTCGTTTGCACCCATTAGACTGAGCCTCATGCATTACAGCGTCCAAATGAGCACGCAGCCATTTCTAAGCAACCTCAGGTCCTAAAATAACCGTCTATAAGTACATGATACGTGGAACAGTGGTCTCATTGCCAAGGTCGATTGATCTTAAATTAGAAGCTTGCTGTGCATCTATGAGATCAGATTGCTTGACTGGACACAGTCGAGAGCAGTTTGGTTCTACAATGCTGTTTAACTTTGGCACGTTCTCCTCTGTGATCGGCTGGTGGGCTTCTCTGTGCCCGTATAAATAGAGCTAGTTTGTGAGCCTCATGCATTATAGCGTCCAAATGAGCACGCAGCCATTTCCAAGCAACCTCAGGTCCTGAAATAACCGTCTATAAGTACATGATACGTGGAACAGTGGTCTCTTTGAACCCCTGAACTTAATAATCAGGAGCGGGCGTCCACATACTTTTGAGCACTAAATAAAAAATGAGTCAAATTGAAAATGAAACTCATGGAAACGTGATGAGCTGAATTTTATTGTATTTTATTGAGTTGAATGAAACGGAGCTGGAAGGACAGTACCAGACAGAAGTTTATTGTACATGTGGGAGCGCGTGGCTAGCATAGCGCGGCTAGTTCTAACACTACGACTGAAGCAGAGAGACGGCGGCGGATATTGCACATGAACCGAGGAGGGAAAAAAAAAATCCATTTACATTTTACAGTTCTTTAAGCTCCAGATGAAATTTACATTCTGTACAAAACTAAACAAAGTTCAAATAAATAAATAATGGAATTTAAACGTCCTCAGCGTCGAATACGAGGGAAGAACATCCAAGAGGGTGTAGAAATTTCGAGTGAGGTAGTTGATCGAAGTCTGCTGTCGTTTAGTCTCGCCAGGCTGGACGTCGTTCTCTGGGCGGGATTTAATAAAACCGTAGCTACGAAGTTCGAGCTCGCCCAAACCCGACACCAAACGCGGGTCAGCGCCGCTCGAGTCCGAATCTCAGCCGTGCCGGTGTCTGAGGGAGGGGGGGGGCGAAGGGAGGACGGGTTCATTATTCTTACTGCCGCTGGAAGTGAGACCTCTGCTGGCTGGTCGATGCACCTGCACGAGGGATGGATGGATCACGGATAGTAAGGCGTGACTTTCTGTGAGACTGGCGGGTGAAAAGAAGCGGTCTGAGCTCTCCTCGGCCAGGGTGGGGGTCTGCAGCGGAAAAGGACGTTCCATTTGGGGAAATGGACATGACTAAATTGAAAGGAAAAGGAGGAGCAGCAAGACAAACGTTGAAGTCCATGTTTGGGAAATGGACTTACCGTTTGATTCAGTTGTTTCTGATTCGTTTCATCAGGTCTCGAGCTATACAGTGTGTAACTGCACCATTCGGGCGCGCCCGACCCCGACACGAAACGTTCCAACGTACGGTCTAACGTGCTGGGTCAGCGCCGCTCGAGTTCGAATCTTAGCTGTGCCTGAGGGAGGGCGGCGGAAAGGGGTTCTCATTGCTGCTGGAAGTGAGACCTCTGCTGGCTGGTCGATGCACCTGCACGAGGGATGGATGAATCACGGATAGTAATGCCTGACTCTCTGTACGCGATACGGCTCTCTGTGAGACTGGCGGGTGAAAAGAAGCGGCCCGCGACCGAGCACGTGACTTCTGGGAGGAAGGTCCAACTGGGGAAATGGATACGACTAAATTGGGAGGACAAGGGGGAGCAGCAAGACAACCGGTGTAGTCCCAGACGGCTTCCTGCGAGCTATACAGTGTGTAACTACTGCCACACAGCTCACTAATCAGACGCACTACTCGGTACAGCAGCGTACGATTTGGGACACAGCCGCCCGGCCCAGCGAGACTAAATTGAATTAGGATTGCGACGCGATCGAGCTGTAAAAGTCGTTAAACATTCGTTTCCGGAGGCCAGAGATTCGTAAGAGCACTTACAACACAACGTCAGAACACGACAACGTAGAAACTTGTGCTATAATCACATTAATCACATGGTTCAGGATTCATAACATTTATCAACCGTCCGTTTATTTCCTGATCCGCTTCCATCCGATCAGCACTTGCGTAAACCCCCAACGTAGAAAACGATATTTTACACCCTAAAACGTCACGTCAACCCCGTTAATCTAACACGAAAGGTCAAAACGTTTACATATACTCACGAGGGGCGTGAACACTACACCACACCACACCAAAAGTATGTGGACACCCCTTCTACTGATCGTACCACACTGATTCTTCTTTGGATTGAACTGGAACGTTGTCGTGAGCCCAAATCCCCACAGACGCACTCCGAAATCTTGATGAAACTCAGACTAAATGGCATACACGTCCCTCACAGGTGTACGTAAACTTTTGACATCAACGGTCTCTCTCATTTACATTCCATACACACATCACATGACACCGTATCAGGGGTGTAACGATCAGCCATAACATTAAAACCACCTCCTCGTTTCTACACTCACTGTCCATGTTATCAGCTCCACTTACCATATAGAAGCACTTTGTAGTTCTACAATTACTGACTGTAGTCCATCTGTTTCTCTACATGCTTTGTTACCCCCCTTTCATGCTGTTCTTCAATGGTCAGGACCCCCACAGAGCAGGTATTATTTACGTGGTGGATCATTCTCAGCACTGCAGTGACACCTCACTGTCACTGCTGGACTGAGAATAGTCCACCAACCGAAAACATCCAGCCGACAGCGCCCCGTGGGCAGCGTCCTGTGACCACCGATGAAGGTCTAGAAGATGACCGACTCAAACAGCAGCAATAGATGAGCGATCGTCTCTGACTTTACGTCTACTAGGTAGGAGTGTCTAATAGAGTGGACAGTGAGTGGACACGGTATTTAAAAACTCCAGCAGCGCTGCTGTGTCTGATCCACTCATACCAGCACAACACACACTAACACACCACCACCATGCCAGTGTCACCGCAGTGCTGAGAATCATCCACCACCTCATCATTTCACTCTGTGGTGAAAGCGGGGTAAAAAGGTATGTAGAGAAACAGATGGACTACAGTCAGTAATTGTAGTACTACAAAGTGCTTCTATATGGTAAGTGGAGCTGATGAAATGGACAGTGAGTGTAGAAACAAGGAGGTGGTTTTAATGTTATGGCTGATCGGTGTATAACCAATTTTAATTATTTAACTTATTAAAATTCTGTTTTAATTTTAATATCTTCAGATCAGCAGCACATCAAACCTCGGGATGAACGATCCACAATAGCCAAAAGAACGAGAATCGCTGATAAAGATTAAAGGACCGTTCGAGCATTCGATCAGCTTTTCGTTTTATCTCGAGCGATTTTGTTTGACACTCGTGCTGAACTCTGGCCGGCTGAATTCATGAAATTTATGAATTAATTAAAGAAAATAGCTGCTAAACGATACACAGCTTTGGCTGTCTAATGATTTTAGGATTTTTCCACCCCTGTATTCCGTCAAATTCCTTTTTATATCTTACAGCGAGCACACCGTACGCCAAAGAACCCCTCACGACCCCGCGGTGCTCAGCGGTACACAGTTCTAAAGACAAAAAAACAACCTTAAATTACCCTTTAATGCTTTAAAGATTTTACCCTTAAAAACTGTACAGTCTGAATCAACACATAGCAAAACGAGCAGATTAAACCGCGTCCCGAAGTCACGCAGCAGAAGAAATAAAACCCAGGACGAAATCAGTAGCTTAAGGACCCTAAAAGCGTCTGAATTAAAATAGTAAAATTAAATAAACGCTTTGGCCTGGTCAGTCTGCAGCACGGATTTATGCGAGACGTTGAAGTAATATCTGCTCAAGCGAACCGACGCGCTCCTCACCGCGCCGCGCCGCTAAACTGTAACGATCACGGCTCACCACAAGCGTAAAAATAAAAGGCATTCTTAAAAACAGTCACCCAACGATCTTTACAGACCTCGGACCAGTTCACGCGGACGCAGCTCCTGTAGCTGGAGTCCGACACCACATCGAGTTCCCCGAAAACCCCCCAAAAAAAAAAAACGTGACCAAAGTAACACTGGTTCGGTGTGAAAACCTCCCCGTTAATCCTCTCCCCCCCCCCCGACCGAAAAAATAAAACTACAGCGAGTCTGAAACGGATGCGTTGGGTCGCCGATCCCGAAAGAGGAAGGACAGGAGAACGGGGAGGGTGGGGGCGATGGTCAACTGCGATGGCCCGGCGGCCGCGCGGAGGGGTGGGGGTGGGTAGGGTGGGTGGGGATTGGGGTGGGCGACGAAGCCTCCGGGTCGCTCTCCGTCTCCGTGGACGGCGCTGCGACCGCGGACATGGGGGAGGTGAAGGACGAAAGGTCGTGCTGGGGCTCGCCGGTCACTGCTGCACCTGAGCTGTGGGGCACAAGGACAACGAAACAACATCAGATCAAATTCAAGCGGGTTTTTCAAGCAGTGTTAAACACTTTAATGGTCTCACCAAGGAAAATAATGTTTAGATGTTGGATTTTTTTGGGACTATACCAACAACAAACAAGTAAAATATTGTTACCAGTGTACACAGTATTTTTAATAAGCCTCTACCAAACAGTGGAGACTTTTATGGATGATTTATCAGCTTCTAGCTATACTCAGTATTTCTGAGTTTAACACACATGGCCCAAACCCAAGTATTTAGTTAAGCAATAGAACACCAGAGGTCGTGTGTTATCGTGAATAACATCACGGCTGTGATTCGGTCGCGGGCACGAGCCGAAGGCGAGTACAGTAGATCATCAGAGCCGTGACGTTATTCGCGATAACACACGACCTCGAGTGTTCTATTGCTTTTATACGACAGTTTTTACAAAATAAAGAAAGAAAATAAATCAAAGAAGCCCTGAATTTCATATTAAATATGCTTTAATATTGACAATACCTTCCGCCAAAAAGTAGTTCCACAACCAATATAAAGTTTAACACGACAAAGCAGACATCCCAAGTTGCAAAAACTCATTTCAGGGAGGTAAGAACAAGAAGAAAAAGTCAAAAAAAAAGAAACCAAAAACCTCTCGCACACACCAAAGGATTATGGGTGATAACAGAACTCTTAGGAGCTGCTAACTGTTCGCGTTACAAACACATTAATGTTCCCTACACAGTGCACTAGATTGTGTATCGGATAACGCATTCATGTTCCCTACATAGTGCACTAGACAATATATTAGACAATTGATTTATGTTCCCTACATAGTGCACTAGATAGTGAATTAGACAATTGGTTATGTTCCCTACACAGTGCGCTAGATTGTGTATCAGATAACGGATTTAAAACGCGATCGGGGATAAAGTCGGTGTCGCCTGCGTGCGCGTTTGTGTGCATGAAGCTCGTCGTTACTGGCGACGCGTCAGCGGAGTAATACAGTTGTGGTGTGAAAAGGCCGTGCTGTTATCACCAATATCAGCACAGTTAGAACCCTTCTCAACCAATCAGATTGTAAGGTCGGAACTAACTGTTGTATAAACACAAATTAAGCTCAACCATTTACGTTTTCGGCATTTAGTAGACGCTTTTATCCAAAACGACTTACAGTTGTGGCCGTATACAATCTGAGCGGCAACCTGGCAGTGGTGAGGCTTGAACCGGCAACCTTCTGATTACAGGACCAGTACCTTAACCACTAGGCTACAGCTGCCCTAAAGCAGACCATTAAAGGGGTTAAGAACCAAAAAGAAGCTGACTGGGCTGGGGGCGCGCAGTTCGTTAGCCCACCAGTGTGTACACCGAGGTTTGAGACCCACAGAATTGGTTGTTAGTTCCAATCTCGGTTACCAGAGTCGTGTTTTTAGATGCCTTACACTTCCACATCTTGGACATTTTGACTAGGCGATTGCTGACTGAATTGCCGTAGGATTGCTAGGACGTCTCATGGTGCAGATTAACCAGTGAACGTGAGGCGCTTGACCGCTGCACGAATGAAAAACGTTAAACTGCTAAACACAAACAACGAAGTTTGAATTTCACAGCGAATTGCAGTGCCCGAGCCAGACACTAGGAGTCGCTGTCGCAGCAGCAATGACTCTGCGTCTGCCGATCGTTGCCAATTTCTAGCGCTTCTTGAAATGATCGGGACATTTCCAGGGGAATATTTTGACACGTACAGAAGATGAAGGTGAAACTTACCTAGTGAGGCTAGCTGACCCCGGATCACACCGTTCTTCGAGCGCTCCTCCCAGTCCAGCACCTCCTTGTGTATCAGTTCTGTTTAAAAACGACAAGGGTTCAGATCAGAGTGAGATAAGACAATGTGTACGTCCTGAGGTGGCTGATACGAGAGGGTTAAGGTCCTTGCTCAAAGGCTCTACCCCAGGGGTGTCAAACTCACGGCCCGCGGGCCAGATCCGGCCCGCCGCGTCATTTGATCCGGCCCGCGAGAGCTTAAACGACTTTGTGATGGTTCGAGTCGTTACAGAGACGCGCTTATAATTGAATGCGCTCCTGCGCCTTTAAGAGACAACGCGACATCGTAGTCATGGCAACTAACTTTAACCTTCGCTAAGAAGCCATGTGACTTTTACGGCAAGAGAACGCGGGGTAGCGTAGTCAGTAACGTAAACAATAATAAATAAATACAAATAATTATATTGCAGTATAATACAGAAGCATCGTCTGTAAGTCGTGGCGTTTATATTCTCAGTTGTTAGTAAATGTTTAGTGAGTATATCACAGCGTTTTAGTTACAAATTTACCGTAATTAAATACTGTCGTTACGTTACTATAGCAATTAGTATCTTTACACACAATTTTAACTCGTTATTTTACGTTTGGTTAAATCTCATATTGTACCAGATGTAACACTTGACTACAGCTGTGTGCTTTTACTGTATTAAGTTCTTTATTGTTTTTATTGTTTGTATTTTTACTTCATTTTGATGCACACAGTGTATCACACAGCTGGGAAGCAAATAAACCGACTGTATTCTGAAGGGAGCTGTCTGTCTGTCTGTCTGTCTGTCTGTCTAGCTGAGAAAGGGGGATAAACTATTAGTGAGGGCAGAATGATTGTCTTAAAAATACACTGTAAAATCCTAAACAAACTGCATCTCTCAAAATGCAGGCTGATTTTGTGACCTACAAAGTGACACATCCCGCCAGTAGATGATGTTACACATATTTACACATGATCCTAAAATGTACAAGAAGATAATTAAGAAAATTAAGCATGAGGAGGAAATGTAATGAAAGTGAAAACAAGTTTGTGCTTCAGGAAGAGAAAGCGGTGCGTCTCTTGTGTTATGAGGCCGTGTCTGTGGTAAAGGAGGACGATATAAATGCAGAATTCAGCCTCCAAGAAAAACAGCAATGTGACTGCAATCACAGCAGGATACGTTACAATCGGCCCTTCGAGGGCCACCATAATGCTGATGTGGCCCTCGGTGAAAATGAGTTTGACACCCCTGGTCTACCCACTAGACTGTGACCTCATACATATCTGCACAATTATATACTCATTAAGACCCAATGCATAGTTATTTATTTTACATATCTATATTATTATTACTACTATGCACACCTAGCTATTCCCCTTCGTATGCTTATTACTATTATGTATATACTGCTATGTTTTTAGATCTAATACCATATATGTACTGATGTTTGCACTTCTGGTAGATGCTAAGTGCATTTCTTTGCCTTGTTCTTGTACTGAGCAATGACGATGTTGAATCTATTCTATTCCTTTTCCTTGGATATGTTTAAAATGTCAGACACGGGCTACTGTATTTGCTGGGCGACCGGAACTCAAGAGTCGAGCCTTAACTAGCACTCTGGGCTGGTTATTCTTTTACCAGGACAGTGATCTGATCCGATCCGATCCTCTCACCCGAGTTCTGAAACCAAGAAACATTTCAATAGCGGCAGGTACTTGTGTAATAATAAGATCCAGCACCTTTCCACTCGTCCACGGTGTGTTCCCTCTCGTCCAGCTGCTTGTCAGTGATCAGCGGTGGTGGCTGGAACGGAAATCCAAAAAATGAAAAATAAATAAAATGGGGATTCAATGGGGATTCAATAATAAATTGGGGGTCAGGTCTCATAAATGCCATTCAGACTCTCCCAAACACACAAACACACTTTAAATAGGACGTGCAACAAGCTCATGGTCCGGTGTCCACATACTTTGGGCCGCACTGATGCCGACACTAATACCGCCCACCTATTATCAGGTCAGGAATGGCCCTATTGGTGAAATATTATCTGTGTGATCTCTCTACTGTACATAGACACAATTCCCATCATCCTACACTCCAGAGAAGAGGGCGTGTCTAAATTCTTAGATCCGTCTAAATGCGCCTTCATTCTAAGTGATGATCTGACTGAATGACGAGGGAGCGTCCGACGCCTCCTCAGCGCTGAAGATCAATCCCAGCATTCAGTGCGGCACGACTTCGATGGACGAATATAATGCGGAGCAACCAACGGAGTTCCTTTCAAATGTAAATAAATTCTCGTTGATGTTTAATCTGTATAAAGGTGTGATTATACGAGTGTGGTTTATTTGTAAATTGGGGCGTCAGGGACGGTTTAAGCGTCTTCAGTACACGGAGGGAGGCGTTAGCTGGCGTGCTAGCGGTTTGAGCGGCCTCAGGCTAACTGTGTTAGCTTAGTAAGCTAAAACTCTGTCGCTGTCTAAGTAGTGCGTCTAAATAATCTGATTATGAGCTCCAGGTCTTATTAGAATCCTCTCTACTGAGGCAGCTGATCAGGTAGATCAGGTAGGTTTTCACACTGACCCATTAAGCTTCCCTTTTCACAGGTGGATGGTAAATGTAAATGTGCAAACAGCTGGGTACAGTCTGTAATTGTATACCTACGAAGAGCATCCATATGGCAGACAAAAATGGAGTGTACCTAATAAAGTGGACAGTGTGTGTGTGCATTTTGGTAGTGTGTAGCCTGATTAAAAGAAACGCCTACCGCTTCGACTTCGCTCGGGTCGAACCACACGTTGATGTAGGGGTGCTGGAGCGCCTCGTCCACCGAGATCCGCTTGGATGCGTCTATCACCAGCATTTTGGACAGAAGGTCTCGAGCCTGGCTCGCTGCAAGTGAAAACACATGGTTTTACAACTTAAAGATGGGACAGAAGCCAGCAGTCACTTTAGAAGAGTTGCGGGATGAGCTGAAAACAGCAGGAACAACAGTCACACAAATAATAATAAAAAATGTAGAATGCAGTATATACTGAGTGTAGTATGTACTATGCAGTATATACTAAGTGCAATATGTAGTATGCAGAACATACTGAGTGTAGTATGTAGTATATACTAAGTGAAGTATGTAGTATGCAGTATATACTGAGTGCAGCATGTAGTATGTAGTATGTACTGAGTGCAGCATGTAGTATGCAGTATATACTAAGTGAAGTATGTAGTATGTAATATATGCTGAGTGCAGTATGTAGTATATACTGAGAACAGTATGTAGTATGCAGTATATACTGAGAACAGTATGTAGTATATCCTGAGTGCAGTATGTAGTATGTAATATGTACTGAGTGCAGTATGTAGTATGTAATATGTACTGAGTGCAGTATGTAGTATGTAATATGTACTGAGTGCAGTATGCAGTATATACTGAGAACAGTATGTAGTATGCAGTATATACTGAGTGCAGTATGTAGTATGTAATATGTACTGAGTGCAGTATGCAGTATATACTGAGAACAGTATGTAGTATGCAGTATATACTGAGTGCAGTATGTAGTATGTAATATGTACTGAGTGCGGTATGCAGTATGCAGTATATACTGAGAACAGTATGTAGTATGCAGTATATACTGAGTGCAGCATGTAGTATGCAGTATGTACTGAGTGCAGCATGTAGTATGCAGTATATACTAAGTGAAGTATGTAGTATGTAATATATGCTGAGTGCAGTATGTAGTATATACTGAGAAGAGTATGTAGTATGCAGTATATACTGAGAACAGTATGTAGTATGCAGTATATACTGAGAACAGTATGTAGTATATCCTGAGTGCAGTATGTAGTATGTAATATGTACTGAGTGCAGTATGTAGTATGTAATATGTACTGAGTGCAGTATGCAGTATATACTGAGAACAGTATGTAGTATGCAGTATATACTGAGTGCAGTATGTAGTATGTAATATGTACTGAGTGCAGTATGCAGTATATACTGAGAACAGTATGTAGTATGCAGTATATACTGAGAACAGTATGTAGTATATCCTGAGTGCAGTATGTAGTATATACTGAGAACAGTATGTAGTATGCAGTATATACTGAGAACAGTATGTAGTATATCCTGAGTGCAGTATGTAGTATGTAATATGTACTGAGTGCAGTATGCAGTATATCCTGAGTGCAGTATGTAGTATATACTGAGAACAGTATGTAGTATGCAGTATATACTGAGAACAGTATGTAGTATATCCTGAGTGCAGTATGTAGTATGTAATATGTACTGAGTGCAGTATGTAGTATGTAATATGTACTGAGTGCAGTATGTAGTATATACTGAGAACAGTATGTAGTATGCAGTATATACTGAGTGCAGTATGTAGTATGTAATATGTACTGAGTGCAGTATGCAGTATATACTGAGAACAGTATGTAGTATGCAGTATATACTGAGTGCAGTATGTAGTATGTAATATGTACTGAGTGCGGTATGCAGTATGCAGTATATACTGAGAACAGTATGTAGTATGCAGTATATACTGAGTGCAGTATGTAGTATGTAATATGTACTGAGTGCGGTATGCAGTATGCAGTATATACTGAGAACAGTATGTAGTATGCAGTATATACTGAGTGCAGTATGTAGTATGTAATATGTACTGAGTGCGGTATGCAGTATGCAGTATATACTGAGAACAGTATGTAGTATGCAGTATATACTGAGAACAGTATGTAGTATATCCTGAGTGCAGTATGTAGTATGTACTGAGTGCAGTATGTAGTATGTAATATGTACTGAGTGCAGTATGTAGTATGTAATATGTACTGAGTGCAGTATGCAGTATATACTGAGAACAGTATGTAGTATGTAGTATATACTGAGAACAGTATGTAGTATGCAGTATATACTGAGAACAGTATGTAATATATCCTGAGTGCAGTATGTAGTATATACTGAGAACAGTATGTAATATATCCTGAGTGCAGTATGTAGTATATACTGAGAACAGTATGTAATATATCCTGAGTGCAGTATGTAGTATATACTGAGAACAGTATGTAATATATCCTGAGTGCAGTATGTAGTATATACTGAGAACAGTATGTAATATATCCTGAGTGCAGTATGTAGTATATACTGAGAACAGTATGTAATATATCCTGAGTGCAGTATGTAGTATATACTGAGAACAGTATGTAATATATCCTGAGTGCAGTATGTAGTATATACTGAGAACAGTATGTAATATATCCTGAGTGCAGTATGTAGTATATACTGAGAACAGTATGTAATATATCCTGAGTGCAGTATGTAGTATATACTGAGAACAGTATGTAGTATATACTAAGTGAAGTATGTAGTATGTAATATATGCTGAGTGCAGTATGTAGTATGTAATATGTACTGAGTGCAGTATGCAGTATATACTGAGAACAGTATGTAATATATACTGAGTGCAGTATGCAGTATATACTGAGTGCAGTATGTAGTATGCAGTATGTAGTAGGCACAGTGCTGCATTTGTGGTGTCTGAAGGTTTATTATCGTAGTGCATGCTGGGAAAGAAAGCTGTTCGATTCTCACCCTTGAGTTTGTTGTGCTCAGAGTCAGCAGGGAAGAGGACGTCCGGGAAGAGCTTCTCGAAACTGTAGCCTGTGTATCGGGGTCTGTTCTCCACGTACGTCCTGACCGACTGGTTCAGCTTCATCATGAACTCCTGGGACGGCGTTCCCAGCTGCTCGATCACCTTGTTCCACTGGTCGATGTCTGAAAGGCGCTCGGTTAAGGGAAGAGACGCCGGGAGGAGTCCTGCTCGGACGGGATTAGTTCTAGTTCTTTTCCTCCTCTGATTAGGAACTAGTACTATGGGGATTTATTAAAAAATGGTGCCTTTTGGGATAAATTGGGAGCCAGGACTTCTGGCCAAGCATCAGCGCTTGAAGAAGGGCCTATATGGGGCCTCTTTCCACAGGTGGGTGGTCAGTGTGATGAACAACAGCTGGGCTACAGTTAGTAATTGTATAATTATAACTGATGTCAGGTTTTTTGTCCCAGTCTTGTCATATCCAATTCCCCGATAGTATCTCCCCTCTTCTTCTGCAGACCTCCGCTCCTGACTGATATGAGCCATGACTAACACACACCCTATCCGACACGTGTGCAGGACCGACTGCTTCTTTTCACGGAGATCCGTATCGTGCACGGGAGAGTCACGCACTGATCCCTATTATTCCACGTCTCCGTGCAGCACCATCGATCAGCCAGCAGAGGGCGTAACTGCAGCGGTTATGAGCAATCCCCTCCGGCACTCCCACCATTGGACAATCCAATTATAACATAAAGGTTCCACAAGGAAGCATTCACATACAAGTTAATTTAATTATTCTTATTATTATTTTAATTATTTAATTATAATTTTTTTTCTGTGACCCTGTCCTAGATGACAATAACTAGTCTAACACACTAGCCCACCATCATCCGAGTTTGGCTCTAGAATGGCCGGGAACCCAACAGACACAATTAAGGTCGGAGGAAGTGGAAGGTAGGACGTGAAATAACCTCCTTGTTGCTGCAACAGTGACTCCTGCTGGCTGGTTAAGGCATCAGCATGACCGGAAGATGAAAGCAGAAGAAAAATCCTCTGAGGTCCTCTGTACGCCCTGGCCGACTTAATCAGTCGCAGTAATGGCAGGTAAGGACTGGTTTATAGCATTTTCTACTAGCTGTGTTCAGCTTTGGTGGCAAAAGAGTTGGGACGGAAGAAAAAAATGCAAATTTGGTTGTAAACTTTGACGTGCATTTAATTGAATGCAGGACAAATACTCGACAGTTCTTCTGCATATTAACACTCGTCATAAAGCTGATGTTTGCAACATGTTTCTAAAAAGTTGGGACAGGGACATGTTTATTAGGAACTCAGGAAAGCAACTGTTGTAGTGTGTGAACGTGTATCCCCCCCCCCATCCGTTCTGAACTGCAGTCAGGTGAGTCTAGCTAGTGCACTCTTTGACTACAAAGCCACATTATTGTAACACAAGCAGAATGTGGCTTTTACACACAGATTTACTACTATACTCATCCATACCTATGTCTGACACAGTCTATAGTCATATTCTATTATATATACATACTGTATATACACATTGTATATGTTTATAACTAAAACAATATCCTTATTTCTATATTTATTCTTATATATCTGTATATATTGTTTATAAGAATAGATACATGTACCAGAAGCACAATTTGCACATAGTGTTTTTCTGTTGCACACCATATGCTGTATAAATGCACCTTATTTACCTTATTTAATTACCTTATCTGTATTAGTTTCTCTTCTTTTGCTTGTTAAACTACTGGAGACCAATAATTTCCTTCAGGATAAATAAAGTATCTATCTACTAATAATGTTATGGACTGTAGATGGTGAAATCACTACTGAAACACATCAGTATACTAAATTATTCTTCTTAAACAACTAATAATGCTCGTTTTTGGGAACATTTGTCTATTTTCTCACGCTGCTCGTGTCCCAATCTCTCGGGAACGTCTTCCATCGTTCATCATTTGTGATAAAAGTGACACAGACAGGGAAAGTAAACACAGAAGACACAGACGAATACCACCAGAGACAAATGGAGGATGGATGAAGACCAGGTAAGGATACGATCAGTGCCTGGGAACAGCACACTGCCTCTGACCATTTCGGCCATGATGCAACCAACAGACCAGACATCAACTGAAAAAATGACATGATAACCAAATTATGAACACAAACACACACACGGTGCAAAGAAAAGCCCATGCTTAATACAGACGACGGAACGTGGACATGATGAGAGAACGCCGTAACGTTAGACAACATGCACGTCTTTCAAACTGACTTTACAGTCAAACGTTTATGGACACCCTTCCTAATTGTTCATAATTTAGTTGCTAACAGACGTATATCTATTATTTTTAATGCTCAATTATTTTTAATGCACAAAGTAAAGCAAACTCAGGTGTCTACATACTTGTGGACAAAGTGTATGCTTGCCGTTCCACCGCATTTCCGTCTCCAGGACATTACATGTATAAAATTTAACTGAAAATTAACTTCAATGTTCTGTAAAACACTTTAGAATTAAATATAAGGAGCAAAATCTGTCAGAAATCCTTTTTTCCTGCATCGTTCGGTGACTCCAGATCACGTCGACGTTTTTAATCTTTATTTTCTACCAGAAATGTAGAATAATGAGGTTAAACTCCATGTTTTAGTCACTCAGTCATATTCATCCTTCTGATAATAAACATGCTCACGGGAAGAGCATTAGTAGGTTCTCCCTCTTTTCCCGTGTATGTTTGATAATATTGTAACTCTGACTGATCAGACTCGTCTCCACATCGACATCATTCCTGTTACCTCTATTTATTCTTTATGTTAAAAAAGAACATTTTGTGATAAATCAGTAGATTTAGCCTGGTGTTCTCATGCTTTAGCATGTTCTCCATGCTGCTGTATTTCATGTATTGACTAATTCTAGGTTAAAAACGTTTTCAGTCCTGTTACTCATGCACAGCCCATCTTCCACTTAGAAACAAAAGTGCCTGAGATTCGACCCAAACACATTCTGAGTAGCGAAGTGTGTGTGTTTAGATTAAAAAGCTGTTGACCTCTCTGCGCCCATATAAATAGGGCTAGAAAAACACAATTACACTGCTTTCAAAACTAGATGTAAAGCTCACTTGACTGTGACCACCTGGACAATCATGATTCTGGAGTGTATCTGTGAGAATTTGTGGCCACGTTTGTTGAATCGAGGTTACTGTTGATCCTTAAGGCACGTCCTGATTGACCTCGCTTTGTGCACAGGGGGGCAGTGATGCAACAACAGTTTAGGGAAGGTCCTTACCTGTTTCAGGTCTGGAAGAATGTCATTTATTCTGTTGTAGTTTCTCTTAAGCAACGTTTTGAGGCGAAAACAACTAAAGTCGACGATTAAAAAAGGTGTCCATAAACTTTTGGTCATAAATTGTACATCAGCTTTTGAGTCACGTCCTGAGCATGGTTTGCTGAATAAACACGTGTCTATAATTCAGATTGCGCGCTGATGCAGCTATTTAACGAATCATAACTCGAAGCTGGACGGATGACGCCATCACAAGGATACAGTCCCTCCCCGGGAAGAGGATTTTGTGTCGGACCATTTCTGCCATGATGCAGCCCACCGCCCAAATATCCACTTAAAACGTGCAGCGTGGGGGGAAGAAGAGAAAACAACGCATGAGCAACAGGCACAAGGTCGGCCGCCGAGCGTCTCCTACGCCGGGGGTTTATTTCAACTTTGTCTTAAGCGACACGCAACGCATCAAAATGAAACACAGAACGAAATAAACCTAACGAATAAAAACGCTGGCGATCTGGTCCCACTGTGGTTCACGAGGTGAAACGTAAAGCCTCCACAAGGGGGCGCTCGTGTACAAGTTTGTGCCTCTTTAAATTTGTTTGGACTAAGCGGAATTACGCATCTTTTCACCAGCTAAGGACTGGTTTATAGCATTTTCTACTAGCTGCGTTCACCTTTGGTGGCAAAAAAGTTGGGACGGAAGAAAAAAAATGCAAATTTGATTGTACACTTTGACGTGCATTTAACTGAATGCAGTACGAATACTCGACGGTTCTTTTGCATATATACACTCGTTACAAATCTGATGTGTGTGACGTGTTCCAAATATTTTGGGACGGGGACATGTTCACCCCTGGCTTAGATCATCTGAACAACATTCAGTATTTAATTAGAAACTCAGGAAAGCAAATGATGTAGTTCGTGAACGTGTATCTCCCCCCCACAAGGTGTAACGTAAAGCCTCCACAAGGGGGCGTTCTTGTACAAGTTTATTTCGTGTTGGCGCCTGTTTAAATTTGTTTATTTAATCGCTATTATTTTTCCCTGCGACCCATTTTTGGACACCCAAACAAGACTAAACGGAATTACAAATCTTTTCTCTAAAAGCTGCCCTCGTTTCCACGTTTTTTTGTATTTTTCGATGTGACCGTGCACAGAAATCTTGCTCGCGGGATCACCGAAGTTTTTCCGCCTTTTATTACTATTTTTTCCCCCGGATAATCTTACGCTGCATTCAGAAAACACACACACGGCACCCGGGTTCGACTCTGAGAGGTGCCAGATGCAGATCTGGTTGAGAATTGCATGCAGCCTCGCACAAACTAATTTACTGCCTCTATCACAGGGCTCCTACGAACTTGGTAACACTTTACCCAGAATGCAGCTGCGTTTTGGCCTTGCAGTTGCATTCCGGTGCCTGGATTTGTCAGTTAATCTCATCAATGGGTCTTGCACCATCCCGACGACTGCTTATTTTCAAAGAGCGTCATACTGCTCGCCACAGGGCAGCTGTAGCCTAATGGTTAAGGTACTGGACCAGTAATCAGAAGGTCGCTGGTTCAAGCCCCGCCACTGCCAGGCTGCTGCTGTTGGGCCCTTGAGCAAGTTTTTTAGTGAGCTAAAACTGCGGTGACGTAAAGTAGAGCGTCTAAATAATCTGCCTTATGAGCTCCACGTGTTATTAGAACCCTCTCGACTGAGGCAGCCGATCAGGTAGGCAGTGGGAGCAGGGCGGGTCACTAGGCTTTCGGACAGACCCAGAGTTACCCGCCCCTCATGCAGGTGCCTCGACCAGCCAGCAGGGGTCGCAGCCAGGTCGTCGGCACAGCTGAGATCGGAACCCGAGAGCTCGAGGTGGAAGCGGAGGGGGATTCTCCGGGCATGCTGGGTCGGCACTTACCGTTGGCTTGGTAACCCATGCCCAGGATGACCTCGGGTGCGCGGTAGTAGCGCGTGACCACGTAGGGGGTCATCAGCAGGCCCGTGGCGGCCGTGCGAGCCAAGCCGAAGTCCAGGATCTTCAGGGTGCAGTCGGACTTCACCACGATGTTGCTCGGCTTCAGGTCCTGGATGGGCGAGAGCGGCGGGTTGGGTGATTTGAAGTCTAGCGTTATGGTAAATTCTGCACCGAACAAAGTCTCACCCTGTGTATGATGCCTGCAGCGTGTAGATGTTTGATTCCACAGAGCATCTGGTACAGCAGGTAGGAGAGTCGCTCGTGGTCCAGCTCCATCTGAATGACCTGGCACAGGTTGGCATCCATCAGCTCCATCACCAGGTAACTGCAGAGCGAGACGCAACCGTGCACAAAACGTGGGTACAGACACACCCCGTCTGCTTTGATCCACTTTCAATATACACAATACGGCGTAAAGTATGTGGACGCCACTTTGAATTACCCACCGCAAACAGGTGAACAATATCGATTGAGCGCTATGAGCCACTCTCCAAGCGATTCACTAATGATTGACTTACAGATGATTCATTAGGATTCATTACTCCCAACAGCTTATTCTTATTCTCAATCGTTCCAATTTTAAATATACACAATACGGC
The DNA here is from genome assembly GCF_030014385.1 of Trichomycterus rosablanca. Lineage (NCBI taxonomy): Eukaryota > Metazoa > Chordata > Actinopteri > Siluriformes > Trichomycteridae > Trichomycterus > Trichomycterus rosablanca. The sequence goes on from NC_085997.1 coordinate 38,850,547, forward strand.
CAAAACTATGTGGACACTACGTCAAATAATTTCATCTAATATCACATGTTTTTGAGTCCCCAAGTGATTTACTCCTAACTGGAACACAAATGATTCATTACTATTCTGTGGAGCCGAATGTTCGATGCTTCTCTTCTATCTTTAAAAGTTCACCTGATTGAATTTTGAGCCAGTTTGCGCCTCAAATGAGACGATCTGTTTGATATGTCGTGGTAAAAGCGCCCCGGACCAGTACAGAGCGCTTATAACCAGTAATAACGTAGATAAATGTAGTTCCTGTGTGGTACTGTTAGTACATTCGGACACGTTACTCTTTATTTAGTTGAAGCTTTTTGTGGATTCAGAACCTGGAGCTGCAGAACCAGCACACGTGAAGTAAATCCAGTTAAACACGGATACACGTGGAGCTGTTAGACTGGGCTTGATGGTTATTTCACACAGTTTGTTCGTATCGTGGAACGCGGTGAGAGCGAAGCACAAAACGCTTCTCACGTCACTGAACTAAAGAAAACAAGAACTGAGACGAACACGTCACGTCTTCTCATCGCCGACAGCTGATCCACGCAGCAGCACAAATCCCCACAGATAATCTACACGCTCCACCATCATGTTACTCGTTACTTTCGTTATGTAACGCACATTGTTGACGACACAGGCTCGGTTCCCAAAAACTGGTGGAAACGCGTGTTGGTTCTCTACAACAGGGGTTTTTCAACCTGTGGGGTGCGCCCCCTTGGGGGGGGGAGGGGGTGGGATGGCAGACCGGGGGGTCGTGGCATTACGAGAGGGGCGCAAGTCGCGCTTGGCACACGAAGGGGGGGGCGCATGCCCAAAAAGGTTGAAAACCCCTGCCCTACAAAACACCCGAACAGAACCGGTTCAAGAACCAGAACCAGGGTTCTTTTGGTGGAAAAGCGCTACTGACTCACAAATGATTCATTAGGACTCATTACTGGCCTCCCAACAGCTCGTTCTTATTCTCAAGCATTTACATTTTCAACATACACAGTATGGCCAAAAGTATGTGGACGCCACTTCAAATTATTTCACCTGATTTCAGGTGTTTTAGCACCAGTCCTGAACTCAAGACCACTAAACATCACTGAGATTAAGTGCTAGTAGGAAAGTTTGGAATGCTCATGCACATTCCTCAAAGGGAACATAGAGGTTTCCCGTCTATTAGCATCCGTGACGGCCAAATCTACTCGTGTGTGTGTGAAGGAATTCTGTGCGATGTCGGGTAACTTACACGTCTTGAAACTCTTCCAGCGTCTTCTGTAGCGTGAATACATTCAGGAGTCCAATGATCTGCAGAACAACACACAAAACTGCTGCTTTGAAAGCAATCACCAAAAGTATGTGGACACTGAATTACGGCTTGCTGGACACCCCATTTAGAAACCATGTATGTTAATATACGGCTATAACAGCGTCCTCTCCTTTAGAAAGGTTTTCCTCAAGGTTTTGGAGTGCGTCAGTAGGAATTTGTGCCTCTTCAGTCAGGTTAGGCACAAACCCTCCCAAACGTGTTCAATAAATAAATAAACACAGTGCTTACGTTCTTGTGGTTGACACACTTCATGAGAACCAGCTCTCTGTAGGCCCGCTTGGCATGGGTCTGGTTCTGAAAGGGTCGACTGAGCTTCTTAATCGCCACGTTCCTCTCCAGGATGTGGTCGTACGCCGAGCTGTAAGACGAGAGAGCGATCGCAGTGACTGTCAGGGGCGCTCGTTGGAGCGCTTCACGTATCCGAATCGAGAATCCGAATCGAGACTCACCACACGATGCCTTGCGCCCCGGAGCCGATGGGTCTCAGGTTCTGGTAGCGCTTCAGGACGGTGAACGTCGAATCTCCCACGTCTATGCTGTAGTACTCCTTCTCACGCTTGTTCCGGTTCATGGTGATGTGCGTCGGAACGGTGAGCTGAGCATTCAAGAGAGACTCGCGACGCCGGATCTGAAAGGGAACAGGGCGTGTCTAAATACTTAGAGCCCTTAAAATGCTCCTAATTCTGAGTGATGATCCGACTGAATGACGAGGGAGCGCCCGACGCCTCGTCAGCGCTGAAGGCAATCCCAGCATTCAGTGCGGGGTTGTATTTATTTGTATAAAGGTTCACAAGTGTCGTTTATTTGTAAACTGGGGCTCGTCGGGGACAGTTCATTTTTTTTAATGCATTTTCTCCCTTTTAACGCGTCCAATTGCCCGATTGCGTCACGCGTCCTCTCCACCAATGCCGATCCCCGCTCTGATCGAGGAGAACGGAGCTAACCCACGCCCGCTCCGACACGTGGGCAGCAGCCGTATGCATCTCGTCACCTACACTTTGACGAGTGCAGTGCAGATCAGCGTTGTGTACGGAGAGACACACCCTGACAGCACTCTTTTCTCATCTCTGCGCAGGCGGCATCAATCAGCCAGCAGAGGTCGTAATTGCACCAGTCATGAGAGAGAGTCCCTATCCGGCTTAGTCCCGCCCATCTGAACAACAGGCCAATCGTTGTTCATGTGGCCGCTCAGCCTCAGCCGGCAGGCAGAGCTGAGATTCGATACGACGTATTCCAGATCCCAGCTCTGGTTGCAGCGTGTGTTTTTACCGCTGCGCCGCCTGAGCGGCGTCAGGGACAGTTTAAGCGTTTCACAGTACGCGAAGGGAGACGATCAGCTTAGTAAACTGAGACTGTGGTGACGTAATCTCTGTCTAAGTAGAGCATCTAAATAATCTGCCTCATGAGTTCGATGTCTGATTAGAATCCCGCAGGGCGGGTCACTAGGTTTTCAGTTCACGAACAGCCATCTAGAACATCTGAAATGCAAACAAAATCCAACGAACGTGAAAAATCACGACCAAGAAGAGGTTTGGAATCAATCAGTGTCGTGATGAAAAGCTTGCTGGACCGTGGACGACTCCACCTGCATCTCAGCACCAGTGACGAATATATGGTCCACTTTCTGAGATCTGTACAAAGCCCACTAACACTCAAACAACCTGTCCCTATTTATATGGGCACAGGCAAGTTAGAGAAGTCCAGTTTCATGTTCAATGCATCGGCCCAGAGAAGCTGTTTATAAAACACCTCTGGCTTATCTAGATCCTATTTTACATCATTAAAGACATTAACTTTTGGGATGAGGGTGCAAAAACTCATCATATTTGTGCAAAAACTCATCATATTAGGGTTTCTGCTTTTCCTTTCTGACTGACGTATTAGAAGTTTCTTGGCATTTCAGATTTTGCCTTTAAGTTTACAGCTGAACCAAAGATGAACACCAAATTAATGAGATACAGCATATATACAGCGATCAGCCATAACATTATAACCACCTTCTTGTTTCTACACTCACTGTCCATTTTATCAGCTCCACTTACCATATAGAAGCACTTTGTAGTTCTACAATTACTGACTGTAGTCCAGCTGTTTCTCTACATGCTTTGTTACCCCCCTTTCATGCTGTTCTTCAATGGTCAGGACCCCCACAGAGCAGGTATTATTTAGGTGGTGGATGATTCTCAGCACTGCAGTGACACTGACATGGTGGTGGTGTGTTAGTGTGTGTTGTGCTGGTATGAGTGGATCAGACACAGCAGCGCTGCTGGAGTTTTTAAATACCGTGTCCACTCACTGTCCATTTCTACCTAGTCGGTCCACCTTGTAGATGTAAAGTCAGAGACGATCGCTCATCTATTGCTGCTGTTTGAGTCGCTCATCTTCTGGACCTTCATCAGCGGTCACAGGTCGCCGCCCACGGGGCGCTGTTGACTAGATATTTTTTTTGGTTGGTGGACTATTCTCAGTCCAGCAGTGACAGTGAGGTGTTCAAAAACTCCAGCAGCACCCATACCAGTACAACACACACTAACACACCAGCACCATGTCAGTGTCACCGCAGTGCTGAGAATCATCCACCACCTAAATAATACCTGCTCTGTGGTGGTCCTGACCATTGAAGAACAGCATGAAAGGGGGGTAACAAAGCATGTAGAGAAACAGATGGACTACAGTCAGTAATTGTAGAACTACAAAGTGCTTCTATATGGTAAGTGGAGCTGATAAAATGGACAGTGAGTGTAGAAACAAGGAGGTGGTTTTAATGTTATGGCTGATCGGTGTAGCTATATATTGTCCATGTGAATTTTTTCATTCATTGTAGTAAATGGCTGCAGAAATCACTGAAATTAAGGCTTTAAGATATTTAAACTTCAACTAATGTTAATTTTAAATAAAGATAAATAATGTTACACCGATTGACAGAATGAACATACAGTACTAGTTAGTGTTAGATATGTAAACAAGTATGGGCAAGTTGAGGCTAACAGATCTGTCAATGAACACCAAACCAATAATTTAATAATTCCCAAAGTATATATTAGCAGAAATACGTGAAATTAGAATGTTAAACAAACAATAACTTTAATGAAGTAAATAAAAACACATTCTGACATTCACTTCCTAGCCTGCTTTAGCTAATAGCGCTAGGGTTCAATTCCAAACGGCTCCCACATTAACCGAAGTGCACTAGACAGGGTGCACTAGCCACCTCACAACAATTTAAGTAGCGCGCGGAGCAAGTGTATACGGAGTTATTTGGGACACAGCCCGTGCACTGCAATCAAACCGTACTCCCGAAGCCTAATACCCTTCTACCCGACCAACAAAAACAGGCGCTCTTAACCTGATGTTTACTCACACAACACACCTTGTTGTACTGACTACACGTACCAGAATCCGATTCTTTATGGTTCAGGGCGAGAAAAAGCCCGAATCGTTTCTAATTCCAGTTGTTTTCCGCTTTAAACCGCAAACCCTGGAAGCCGTCGCGTTTCCTTTCTCCTGGCAGGCCAGGATCTGAAACCTGCGTAGTACGTCACGCAGTCCTGGCGTTGCCGTGACGTAGGCAGTTTCTGCGCTTCCGTGTAGAAAGCGTGGACGCCACACGTCCAAAAGTATGTGGACACCCGAAAACGAGTGTTTATTTACAGGGAGTAACAGCTCTTACTTACTCACAGTTTTACCTAGAACATGTTGGTCAGACATCTGACACTCAATCCATGTTTCAATTTACCCAAAGGTGTTTAACAGGGTTAAATTCAGGGCTCTGTTTAGACCAAGGAGTTTATATACACCACGCTAGGGTGTCCATACGTCCAGTTTTTGTTTCATCTGACTGCCCACAGTCCTGCGCAATGCCTGGATAGACACAAACCGGATGCTAATCACAATCATAATTAATTTGCCTGATTTTAGCTTATGAACACATCATAAGAAACGTATTTGATTTCATATTTGATAGGTTTAAAGCCGCCACTTTCCGTGAGCACGTCCACCACTTTATTGTGTAACGTTCAGGCCTGAAATGCTGGTTCATTACTAAGTTTTAATAACCGTTCACACTGTCGACACACCAAAACCAAAAACAGGGTCCAGCTCTGAGTGTCGCTCAGCACCCGACTCATTTAGAAGATTCAGGAAAGATGAATTTCAGGATTTTTGTACTAAAACTTTTTGATGTTCTCCTATTTAGGGTCTGGTGCCCTACTTTTTGACGTCTGATGCCCTCCCTTTTTGGGGTCTGATGCCCTACTTTTTGACGTCTGATGCCCTCCCTTTTTGGGGTCCTATGTTCTCCTGTTTGGGGTCCTATGTCCTTCTTTTTAAGGTCTGATTCCCTCCTATTTAGTGTCTGATGTTCTTTTGGGGGTCTGATGTCCTCCTTTTAGGGGTCTGATCCTCTTTTTGGGGTCTGATGTCCTCCTTTTAGGGGTCTGATCCCCTTTTTGGGGTCTGATGTCTTTCTTTTTGGGGTCTGATGTCCTTCTTTTGAGGTCTGATGTTCCTCCTTTTTGGGGTCTGGTGTCCTCTTTTTTGGGGTCTGATGTTCCTCCTTTTTGGGGTCTGATGTCCCCCTTTTTAAGGTCCGATGTCCTTTTTGGGGTCTGATGTTCCTCCTGTTTGGGGTCTGATGTCCTTCTTTTTGGGGTCTGATGTTCCTCCTGTTTGAGGTCTGATGTCCTTCTTTTTGGAGTCTGATGTTCTTTTTTTTTTAGTCTGATCATCTTCTTTTTGGGGTCTGATATCCTCCTATTTAGGCTCCGATGTTCCTCCTTTTTGGGGTCTGATGTTCTTCCTTTTTGGGGTCTGATGTCCTCCTTTTTTGGGGTCTGATGTCCTCCTTTTTTGGGGTCTGATGTCCTCCTTTTTTGGGGTCTGATGTCCTCCTTTTTTGGGGTCTGATGTCCTCCTTTTTAAGGATCGTTGTCCTTCTTTTTGACATGACGTCTATTACATACAGGAATATATTTGTTGCCTAAAAGGACATCAGACCCCAAAAGGACAACAGACCCCACAAAGGAGGAACATCAGACCCCAAAAAGGAAGAACATCAGACCCCAAAAAGGAAGAACATCAGACCCCAAAAAGGAAGAACATCAGACCCCAAAAAGGAGATCAGACCCCAAAAAGGAAGAACATCAGACCCCAAAAAGGAAGAACATCAGACCCCAAAAAGACGTACTTCTTTTTGGGGTCTGATGTTCTTCCTTTTTGGGGTCTGATGTTCTTCCTTTTTGGGGTCTGATGTTCCTCCTTTGTGGGGTCTGATGTCCTTTTAGGCAACGAATATATTCCTGTATGTAATAGTCGTCATGTCATATACCACCACCATCACCTTTCACATCAGGTTTTTTGCTTCAAATACATTCATTCAGGATTCAGGTTTTTTGGTGGTTCTTTTAATGATGCTGAAACGTTTATGCATTTTTCACAAGAGTTTGTTGGTCTAAGGGCTGCACAAGGCAAAATTTAATAATAAACAATAATGAAGAAACAGGGTGCACAAAAATAATTAGATGTAAAGAAAAATGCTGTATTTTCTCAGTGTTTATTACAGAATCTTGTACATATGTGTGACAGCTACATAGCACCACATCGACATATCAAGGAATTAAAAATAGACCACTTGAGTTCAGCGTACTGACCTGAATCATGTAAGACATTCTTAAAAGTTCGACACTAATTATTCACTAATTGTTTGGTTTGTTGTAGTCAAAAGTTAATAGACACTTGAACAGAACATGCCTCGGAATTTTGATCACTTCTGCAGCTGTTGTTTTGTGTGACTGAATGAATTATTTATGGCATAAGTAGATGTTTTTTGTTTAGTGACATAACAAAATTCAATACAAGCAATTTGGGGTTTAAGGTCCTTTCTCAGGGGCCCAACAGCGACGATTTGGCTGGATCAGAAATACACATTTAGCTTGGATTAAAAAGATCATTCATATAGTTTGACCGTTTCCTTTTCCCCCCAATTTTTCCTCCCAATTTGCAATACACTTCCTCTCACTTCCACTGATGCTGACCTCTACCCTGGTTGTGGAGAGTCGTGACTAACACACGCCCCCTCCGACACGTGTGCAGTACCAGTATATGTGGCTCAGATTCATGCACGAAGAGACACACCCTGATCCCGTTATCCCCCGTCTCTGTGCAGGTGGCATCAATCAGCCAGCAGAGGTCATAATTGCACCAGTTACGAGGAACCCCCTGCAGCACCCTCCCTACAAACGAGCCGATCAGCAGAGGACCGTTTCCTTTACAAAGAAATGGAGCAGTGGTCTGTTTGCCAAGGATAGATACTGAAGACACTTCCACCGGTATTAGCAGGACTCTTTTATTGTGGTTTTTGGATCACAAGGGATTAGAAATGTATGTATATTTTCAGACAGCCACTTATTAAGAACGATAGACACGTACCATACGAGTGTATGTAAACTTTTGACCACAGCCGTATATTAAAAGCTTCGAAATCTGAGGGACGTTCGAGGTCCCGGGTCGATTCGACAAATCATGCATTACGACATACATTAATATCAAACGTTCAATTTCTAAATTTAATACAGATCCATAAATTGCGCACTATATAGATTCAAAAGTATGTGGACACCCCCGTTTAAGTTGTCCTGCTCGACAGGGTTTGACTAGTTTGATGTAAAGGAACATCCCTTTTCCAAAAGCGGAGGCTGTTATAGGTGCAACTCCATATAAACGCAAATGGATGTGGAATGGGACGTCCAACAAGCTTATAGTCAGGTGTCTACATACCTTTGACCATATAGTGCATTTTTATATCCAACATTTAGTGTAATATTGTTCATTTCCAATGTAATACAAATCTAAAAACTCAGCATCTTTAGTGTTTATACCACTGATGCTAAAAATGCCCCCAACAAAGACTTCAGTGTCTGATTAAGACGCCCCTAAAACCATCGATAAATTAAAGGTCACTTAAACACCACAGTAAACACACAAACCTCGTAGCATTATGAACTCTACACAACGTCCTTAAATATCTTAAATATCTCTGAGAATAATCCAGGTCCCGAGTTACATAACATTCGCCTCTCCTGCCTTGAATGGCATTTTTAATTCAGCTCTGTTGGGTCCTTCTCAACACCAAACCTTCATGAAGGCACCGTGATTACGAGCTCTACCAGTGTGGTCATGCCTTGTGCTCCCAAAACAGTGAAGCCGACTACGTTCCGCACAGGCTTTGGCTTGGAATGCGTGTTAAAGGCCGCTCAGTGGGCAGAAACTGGGCAAAAAGTGGACAGGGGCATGTAAGGAAAACACTGACTATTATTATTTAAAAAGTTCAGAATAAATATCCTATTAAATGTACATGATGCCTTTTGAGAGTGGTGTGGTGGTTCGGTGACAGCAAGAAGGTCCTAGGTGGCGTGGTCCAGGTCCTTTCTGTATGGAGTTTGTTTGGGTTTTCCTCCGGTAGCTCCGGTTTCCTCCCACAATCCAAAGACATGCAGTCTGGTCAGATTAACTGGCGATGCTAAACTGCCTTAGGTATACGTGTGTGTGTGTGTGTGTGTGTTTGCGCTGTGATTGACTGGCGACCTGTCCAGAATGGCTCCTACCTTTCGCCCAGGGAATCGTACCCACCACGACCCTGACCAGGATAAAGTGATGATGGTAAAATAGACAATGAATGAATGAAGCTGCGCATCAGCACCCAAGCCTAAGATCAACATGCACAATTCCAATCAGTGAATCTAGTGGGTTGAAGCAGCTTTTTATTGGACTTGTGTCTGAATGGCTTTGTAGCAACAGTTTAGGGAAGGCCTGTTTCTGTTTCCGCATAGCAACACCCCTGGGAGGTCCTTAATGAGGTCTGGTGACCTGTCCGGGGTGTTTCAGACCCACCGCTTGATGCCCTTTGAGCCTGTTCCTATAAACACTAAAAACCTTATAAGTATTTATAAGCATGAACATTAAAGACAAGAGGACAAGAGCATCCAGGCACCACAGACTTGTCGTGAAGCTCTTGTTGGCAGTTCCAGCTGTAAGAAATCTAGAGTAAAAACCGGGTGACATTCCAAACTGTTCCCTATCAAACTAAACACACTATCGCAATACCGACGGTTTAGCTGCACATTTTGTAGGCGGTTTGGGGCAAAACCAGATCCAACCTCTCTGTGATCCTTGAACTCATGTGTCTCGTGTGTATGTGCCACGCCCCTGTCTCTGTGAACACACGGCTGAGGTGGTTTCGTTTTTATTTTCGAGTTGATTATCGGGACACGGGAGCTAATGATCCACAGCTGGACCTCGCTGCAGGTTGAGTGATGTGGATCATTGGGCGGAAGATATTTTGATGGGTTTTTTGTTGATGATTGTAACGGTTACGATGTTTAGTTATTGTGTTAGCTTGCAGGGTATACCTTAGCTTTGGGTTTAGGATAGTTTAGGGTTAGGGGTTAGGGACAGTGGTAGCTCAGGTACTGGACTAGTGAAACACAGTCCTGTGATATTAGTATCTGTAATAATAAATAATCTTTATGTGACATCTCTGGATCATGGACTGGAAATAAAGTAAATATCACTGTTGTAATGCTAAGAGAACTGTCAAACTGTCAGTAATGGTCATTAAAATGCAAACATTAGGATTTTTACAAAAGCTGTAAGTTGCTTGTTACCCAGAGAAGATGAAAAAGACATCTGAGAGAACAAAATCAAACAGTAAGCCTATTTCTACATCATTAATTCTTTTTATGAATTAATACATTCCAGTGGTAAACTTGGGTAGGTTTACAAAGCTTGTGGGCATAGCCTGCTCACGATTTGAGCTCTTTTAAAGGATCGTTTTTGGAAAGACTTTCCCATACGTTATCTGGTTACATAATATGGACCCGCAAGATCGAGGAGCAGCAAGAGCCACGATAATTAGCTGCAAACGTCGTTAAATAGCCGTAATTACTGGTAAGAACTGACCACAGTTATATGTTACAGGTCTTAGTAAAAGAAGCTTCATAATCATCCTTAAATACCCTAAATACGCCCGTCTTAGGTCCAGGTCAAGAAATTCCGTCCCCACACACTCCTGCACTGACCTGAGAAAACGGTACTTAAGAGACGCCGCTGCCCACAGTTCCCACAAACACCCTCACGCCTCATGTCAAAACAAACAGCACCGGCTAAATGTCACTGGTCCGAGTCCCGAGGGCCAGGTCCCCCAGGGTGGAAAAGAAGTCCTCCATTTCCTTCTCCAGGAGTCTGTTCCGGTTCTCAGCGTCCTCCCGGGCCCGTTCGGAGTTACGCAGCCTGATCTCCAGCATCTTCTGCTTCTTCTTCTCCTGCTCCATCTCGTGTTCAAATTTTTCCGTCTGGGTACGGAGCAGCGCGCTCGACTCCTCCAGCCTGAAAGGGTGTAAAAATAAAAACGAAACTAGGATCAGGATGTTATGGACTGTCAGTTCTGAATACAGACCGATGCTTAAATAAAGAAAGGTTTTCAACACTGGAAGTGAACTCCGAAGGCGTGGGTATTAATGTGGTCCTGCCCGCTCCTGGCAACTATACCAGCCTCCACACTTTTTGTCCATTCATTTGTGCCCATTAAGTCAAACAATCATTTCTAAGCTCAGGCTCTGATGTAAAAAAATAATGCCAGGCTGAAGAGTAATTTTCTATTTCATTCCAAATGTGTTGAGTGGGGTTGAGGTCTGGGTTTTGTACTTTTGGCCATTTGGTGTATATTTGGAAGAAAAAATACACTGGATACCAACTTGAAACCTGAATCCATCTGTGAAGCATGGTGAAGGGTGCACGATGAACACAGCAATGATTGTACATTTACATGTTCGGGATTTAGCAGACGTTTTTATCCAGTACAGTGACAGTATATTGTCCAAGCAAAATAAGGGCCTTGCTCAAGGTCCCAGCTGTGGTGGGGCTTCAACCAGTGACCTTTCGACTACTAGTCCAGTCAGTACCTTAACCGCTAAGTTACAACTGCCCTATATTATAATATTAATAAAATATATTATCACTATAGAGTGTCATTGTAGCACTTCATGACCTGAAGCCCAATAGATGTTGAAGGCATCAAGCAACTGACTTAAAACCTTATATTAAAGGTTTATAGGAGGGATCTGAGTCTCAACTTGAATAGGACCACTCATAAAAGAAAACCAAACATGGCCTAAAGTCACCATTATTACTGTTAAATAACGTTCAAGCAGCTGATAAATACAAGGGCTCAGTCTTCTCCTAGTGGTCTTAGTCTGGTGAGCGTGGGACCAGCAGAGGTCGTAATTGCATCAGTTATGAGGTCCTGTCCGGCATTCAACCCTGCATGAACAACAAGCCAATTGTTGTTCATGTAGGCGCCCAGCCTGCCGGATGCCGGAGCTGAGTTTCGAACCAACAAGCCACCTGAGCGCCCCTAGTAAACATCGCTTACTGTATTGGTGCTGCTACACAGCTAGCCATAGTCATCACGGGTCTGTCAGCCACTACTAACAACAGCCTAATAAAATGAATCCAGTTGATTTATTTGAGCTGTCGATTCAAAATCAATTGGACAGAAATGTTATGGACGTGTTTTTCCCCAGACGAAAGATGGTGGTGCCTTTCCCCCCCAATTTTCCTCCATATCCAATCACTCGATTGCATTATGCTTCCTCTCTACTGATGTTAATCTCTGACCCCGATTGAGGAGAGTGAGACTGACACACGCCCCCTCCGACACGTGTGCAGTACCGACTGCACAAGGCGAGTTCGTATGCGGATCAGCTTTGTGTACGGAGAGTCACACCATGATCAACGCATTATTCCTCGAGTCTGTGCAGGCATCCGTCCGGCTCCCACCCTGTGTAAACAACAAGCCAGTCGTTGATCATGTAGGCGCCCAGCCCAGCCGGATGGCAGAGCCGCTGCACCACCTGAGTTCAAGTTCGAGTGTTTGTTATTTTGGCTGTAGGTCTGGGTACATAAAGCTTCGGGTTTCCTGCTCTGGGTTTGTAACATGATGCTCTAATAGGAGTGACGTCGTTGATGAGGTGCGTTTGTGTTTGGATATGCTGAGCGAGTCGGTTTGTGTTTGAGTTTCAGTGACCATTCGGATGCCGCCCAATGGGACACGACCGTACAGAGTTTATTGTGTGCCAGAGACGCCACTGCAAGGGTTCATATACATTTTCCAGCCCAGATGAAGAATGTGTAATAATTGTGTTGAATCAATAAATGATGTTCAGTTGTTTGTGTGTTAAGAGTCCGGATGACCAAAGAATCACATTTTTTAAGCTACAGTTTGGAATGAATCATCTTACGTTTAGTATCAGACAGAGACGGGGACTCGAGTCTGAGTCGCACGTAAGTCACACACACAGCTACTTCAGACTCGACTCGGACTCGTTTCAAATGACTCGTAAACAACAACAGTCCCTAGCGTCAGCATGTGTTAACAAGTAAATGTTCCAGCCAGCTTCCGGCATAGTGATGAAGCGTCGCTCCCTACTCCCTACACAGTTTGGATCGGAATCTCACTTGGAATACCCTGGTAGGTGGAATACCCTACGTAGTGCACTTCACAGGAACGACCGGGGTGAATGGAACGCTCCTACAGAATCGGTGCTGATGGTTGAAAGACGCTTTCTGAACCAATCAGAGCTTCTGATTGTAATTGTTAGTAAGAAATGCTGTTATTTGCATTTATTCGGTTTGCGTCACACAGATGACGTGGTAATGAAACGCTCGATCGGCTTTCTAACGACTTCCTGTTTTACTTCACGACCGGGAAAAGTTTGGAGGTTTTTAATTATAAGCACATTTACAAAATAACGGATTCTGTTCCTAATGGGACGCACGCTTATAAATGTAATAGCATCTGGAAGAACAGAAGCTAAGGTAAGCAGCGGTTATGATTGTTTTTGCCGTGTTTGGGATTTTGGCCGCTGTGCCGTGATTTATCGAGCGCTTTTGTTCTGTAATGAAAACAAAACGTATCAGTTGAAGCTTTTAACTGGAACCTTCTTGTTACAGAAATTACATTCATTTACACAATGAGGAGGAAAGTAAAGACACGAAGTAAAACGGCTAAATACACTCGCTAATCTGTTGTTGTTTTTATCTGAACTTACAGATTATTTCTTTATTTCTACGCTACATTTACAATATATGTTTTGTGTAGATTATATTGACTCCTGACTCGTATTTTGTGACTCGTGAACATCTCTGGTATCAGAGTAACTAGACTTACTTGTAGATTCTGGATTCATAAAGCAGCTTCTGATTCAGCAGTTCCTCTTTCAGTTTTTCTACCACACTGGTCAGTGATGGACCTTCCTCAGAGTCCTCAGCCACTACCGTGATGACCGGCAGCACCGCGCCGCCGGTGTCACTGCTGCAACTCGAGCCCTTGTTGGTGCAACCGTCCTCTTGTTCCGTGGACTTCCCTTCATCCGCTGGGTGCTCGGAGTTCTCCGGTTCTGTCCTGATCTCGTTCTGGTTTTCCACCTCTGAGCTGTCACCTCCGAAATCTGTGACCGAGATCTCACACGATGAGGCTGACCACGGCGTGCCACCGCCATCACTGGGCGCGCTCCCGAGGCTCGACGCGGACGTCACGTTGTCGTAGGTCGACAGTCTTTGGGATGACCCGGAATCTCGGGTGCGTTCCCCCGCAGAGGTGCGGCGGTGCCCTCTCAGCGACGACAGCCCGTTCATCAGCCAGTTTCCGCTGGAGACGCTGGCCGTGTCTGAGGAGGCGGTGGAGGTTTTGGAGGGTTGTGGTCGTGGGGAGGAGTTTTTGAACGTGTACTTCCAGGAGGGTAAAGTCTTGGCCTGCTTGCTAGGGCTGATGGCGGGTTCGCCTTTCCCTTGAGGACCTTGAGGAGATTTAGAAGCAGGAACTGCAGGGATCCCATCCAGGGATGAGGTACTGCTGCTGCTGGGGTTGTCACTGGGGTTGAGGCTCTTCCCAGCTGACAGATCTTCCTCGGAAATCCAGCCAACCAGACTGGTGGACTGCTGCTGAGACTGGGATCTCACGTCCGCGGAGGCCTCGGGAGCTTCAGGCTCCAGGTCGGGATACAGCCGATCGTGGTTGCTGATGAGGACCGTCATGAGATGCTGGACGAGCGAGGTTCCTGGTGAAGAGAAACAAGAAGGTGCCAAAACATCAAGATGCAAAGATCTTCAGAAACTGGAGATAAATCAACATGTTCTCCATTTCTATTTACCCCTCTGGATCAGTCTGAAACATCTGAGAGCAATAACAGCTCAGCCAAAAGGAGGAAGGATAACAGGACTAGCAAGTGCCAGCTGCAGTACTAACTGCTGAATTCCAAACTGCCTTTGGAGGCAACATCACTACAAAGAATATTTGTCTGTATGGATTTTGGCCATGGGCGACACAGTGGCAAGAAGGTCCTGGGTTCAATTCCAGGTAGAACGTAGGTAGGGTTGTTTCTGTGTGGAGTTTGCATGCTCTCCTTATGTCCATGTGGGCTCCGTTTGAGAGCTCTGGTTTTCTCCCTCTAGGTATTTGCCCCTAGGTATGAGTGGGTGTCTGTGATGGACTGGCGACCTGTCCAGGGTGTTTCCTGCCTTTCTATCTAGTGAATTGTACCCACTGTGACCCTGACCAGGATAAAGCGATGGTAAAATAGACAATAAAGAAATGAATTCCAATCAGTGAAACTAGTGGGTTGAAGCAGCTCTTTAAAATAATGAATTATCTGGTTTCATGTTTGAACCCCTGAATGCCTGTTGCTTTGTGGCAACAGTTTAGGGAATGCCCTAAGCAAAGTGTAAAGAACCATACCTTCCATTATGGCTACTGGATCCTCCATTTTGGGCCGGAGAATGTTGGGTCCGAGCACAGTGGCCAGGTTCTGTACGCTCATCTTGTTTTCGGCAGCGTGTGACTGCACTTCGTCCAGGAACCTAAAAAAAAAGGTACCAAAATAATTCATGCTTGGAGAGGACGTGGGCGTCGGGTCAGACCTGGGAATTCAATCGTTTCTGCATCTGGTTCTTTAAAAATACAACAAAATCTACTGGGCTGGCGAAAGGAAATGTGTCCTGACCACGAAAGGTCAGATCTGCCATGGATGAGAAGCTGCTGGAACACGGATAACTCTGTTCACAGTCAAGCGAGCTTCACATCAGCACAGACTACTGCACATGTAAGACGCCCCTGCTACGAAATTACAAAATCGGCACCTTATAGCTCAACGGAAGTTTGGTGTTGACCACATGGACCAAGAAAAAGCACTGCACAGCAATGTAAAGCTTGCTTGACTGTGGACAGCGCTACCTGGTCATGGCAGACCTTCCAAACGAATGTAGCCTCGGCTTGAGGTCCCAGTTTGGGTTTTCCTCCAGACCTTGGCACAACATCACTGTTAATATCTAAACTGTAAAGAGTGCACGCATACCAGCCCTTATTATATGGGCACAGAGAAGGCTCCAGCAAACCACATCATATGTTTACAGTAAATTTCATTCATATAACTTTGCACAAAGCTCACTATTGCTGAGATCTGGGGATCCAGGGTTCGAATCTCAGCAGTGCTATAGGCTGGGAGGTGCACTTGTCAGCGCTCTCTCAGTGCAGGTCCCAAGCCTGCGGTTGCAGAAATGATTAAAATTCCACGTGGATGTGAAAGGCTTGTAGAGAAGATTTGAAGATTTGGGACGTCTACAAAGTTCTGGACGTACGGTCTGATTATTGACTTGGTTAGCGCTGAAGTTTAGACGTACTTGCATATATATTTCATAAGGTTGTAGTTGGCGGAGGGAAGAGTCTTCACCTGCTGTTCTAAATGTTCCAAACCCTGTAAATAAACCACAGACAGAAAATAAAACCACGCAGCTTTGTTAAATCTTGCATCAAACATGAATAGTACCGGGCGGCACAGTGGGTAGCGGTGTTGCCCTACAGCAGTGGTTCTCAAACTTTTTCTGTCACGCCCCCCTTTGGAAGATGAAAATCTTCCAAAATCTTTTAACTGTGTTGAAATAACTTCAAACCACGTTTGACATATCACTGAACTGCTCCTTTAATCAGTCTATTTCAAAAATAAAAAAATGAAATAAAATTTGCAAACAGTTTACAAAAAAGATAACAAAGTTGAATATGTGCCAAAAAACTAATTTGTGAGAGTTTAAGTCTTATCACTGTATTAGTGGCTGTTTTTCTTTTTATCCCTGTCAAATACCTCTCTGTTCTGTAAATGTAGACCAGGGGTGCACACACTTTCATGGCTTGAGATCTACTGTTTCAGTCTACAGGTCATCATGATCTACTTTTTAAGGTTGGACTCATCATTTTTAAAAAAAAAAAGCTTTCAGTTCCTGTATTGATATTCAGCTTTACAGAGCAAGTGACTGAATCACACTGAGCTTATTCTGATGATTTGCTCTGAATGGTATCAGTCAGGTTTATGTATCTGGACAGGAGCCGCTGATGCTCAAGCAGATCTTCAGGTGTTCACCAGTAAGGATGGACCCATATTTAGACTTCATTATTTTCATGTGGGAAGTAGGTTGATTCGAAAAAGCTGTCAAATATGTGGCAGTCAAATATGTGGAAGTTCCAAATTGTCCAGCAGAGACCCTTGACTTCATATAAATAAAGGTTAAAATTTCTCCAACAGAAAACGTTAAACAGGGTGGGCCATAAGTTTCCATACATAGGAAAAATAAACATTGTTTTTTATAAAAAACATTTTCATTTATATAATATGCTCTACATGACTGCCATTGTTTTGAAAACACATTTCAATTCGTTGCTCTTTATTTAAACTCATTTTTTAGGGTATCTGAAATACAGGGTGGGCCATAAGTTTCCATACATATGCTTTTCTTTTACATTTTATTTTTTATATTTCAGATACCCTAAAAAATGCGTTTGAATAAAGAGCAACGAATTACGAACTGCGCCCCCCCACTTTGAGAAACGCTGCCCTACAGCAAGAAGGACCTGGGTTGCATGTTCTCCCTGCGTTCTGTGGTTGTGTGGGTTTCCTCCGGGTGCTCTGGTTTTCCAAAGACGTGCAGTCAGGTCAGCTGAAGCTAGTTAGAATCCCTTAGTGTGCGTGTGCATTGTGATGGATCGTTACTGACAATTCTTTACCTCCTCGCTGTCTTTGGCTAGAAACTGAGCGCAGGTGAGGAAA
The DNA here is from genome assembly GCF_030014385.1 of Trichomycterus rosablanca. NCBI lineage: Eukaryota > Metazoa > Chordata > Actinopteri > Siluriformes > Trichomycteridae > Trichomycterus > Trichomycterus rosablanca. Next base: position 38,868,025 of record NC_085997.1, read on the forward strand.
TCCTCGTACTTGCAGAAGGGAATCACCGGTTCGGGAAGCTCCCTGAGGTACAGCTTCAGCAGGGAGGCCACAGTGTGGACGTCAGTGTTACTGGACACAACAATCAAAGGGTTAATCAATAAAGGTCAGTTATAGTGGTTGGTATTTAAGAAAAAACTCCCTGTCCAAAAAATCTTCATTGACTTTATTGTGGGTTCTGGGCTGGAATATACAAAGCAATACAAAAATATAGATAGATAGTAGATGGATGGGTGGGTGGATGGGTGGGTGGATGGTTGGATGGGTGGGTGGGTGGGTGGGTGGATGGGTGGATGGGTAGATAGATAGATAGATAGATGGATGGATGGATGGATGGATGGATGGATGGATGGTGGGTGGGTGGGTGGGTGGATGGATGGATGGATGGATGGATGGATGGATGGTGGGTGGGTGGGTGGGTGGATGGATGGATGGATGGTGGGTGGGTGGGTGGGTGGATGGATGGATGGTGGGTGGGTGGGTGGGTGGAGGGAGGGAGGGTGGGTGGGTGGGTGGATGGATGGATGGATGGATGGATGGATGGATGGATGGATGGATGGATGGATGGATGGATGGATAGATAGATAGATAGATAGATAGATAGATAACTTTATTGTCATTACTCAGAACAGGTACAAGGCAATGAAATGTAGTTAGCACCTACCAGAAGTGCAAATAGTAGCATTGTGCAAAAAACAGAGAATATCAGTAACATATATCTATGATTAATATGAATATAAAGTTATGACTACAGCTATTTACATATATGGAATTATATCTATATACATAGTACGATATACATAATAGCAATAATAACAATAAGCATACAAATAAAAATGGGTATGTATTATAATAATAACAGTAATAATAATAACAAAGGATTAGTTAGGTATACATTATAATAACAACAGTAATAATAATAAAAGATGTGTAAATATTAACTATACTACTGTAACTATAACTATGTAAGGATGGTGAAAAATAACTCTAACTATACATATGACGGTTGTGTAAAGTGCAGGTGCAAATGATAAATAATAAATAATAATAATTATAACAGTCCAGTGTGCAGTCTGGGGTGATGGTAAAGTACAGGTGCAAAAATAAATAATAATAACAGTCCAGTGTGTAATCCAGGGTGTTAGTGGTGTTAGCGGTGTAATGTAGTGTTCAGTAAAGTGATTGAAGTGAGAAAAAACTGTTTTTGAGCCGACTGGTCCTGGCACGGATGCTCCTGTACCTCTTCCCAGATGGTAGAAGGTTATACAGTGTGTGGCTGGGGTGGTAGGGGTGGAACATAAATACCAGTCTGAAGACCAGTTTGATGTGAGGTAACTCCAGTGGCCTTCACAGAACCCTAACCTTAACTCCACTGAGCACTTTTGGGATGAATCGGGCTGGGAATTGTTGTCGAACATCAGCTGACCTCTATAATTTTGTCTTGATGGAAAACCTTCAACCACTGCCAGGTCGCCACTGTTGGACCCCTGAGCAAAGTCCTTAACCCTCAATTGCCTGAATCGTATACTGTCACAGTTGTAAGTATAGGGTGTCTGCTAAATTCCTTTTTACCTGTCAAACTGAGGTTTCTCTCCACAGTCAAAGGCATCCTGAAGCTCCTTGACCAGGCTGGCCTGACCCGGCATCCGAAACAGCCCCTCCTCGTCGAGCCCCTGCTCCCTGATAAAATCCACACACTGCTCGACTAACAGGGGGGCGAGTCGAGACCCGAACTTCTTCTCATACAGAACCGTGTCCTCCAGGCGCTGCCCAAAAATCCCTGCACCAAAGAGAACATGCAGCCAAGGTTATTACACGTACTAAAAAATGAGCAAATACAGTAACTGGCCCAAAAGTATGTGGACACCCCTTTCCAAAAGTATCTAGACGCACTCTGAGATTTGTGAAAAGCCTTACCGGTAAAGTAAAGCCTGTTGTAGCTCCAAATGTCAAACAAGCTCATGCTCAGGTGTCCACATACTTTTGTCCTTTTGTCCTAACGTAACAGCTTTTTCTAAAACCTGGTCTTCGCCATCCAGCACCCGGCTGGCGCACAGAGCAATCGCAGTAGCCGTAAACTGTGCAGAAATCATAATTCAAGGAGGAACAGGAGCTACAGAAGAACCCCTGATTTTCCGGCATCTTGTGGATCCTCAGCATCTGGCCGTCGGTGTCCCATTTCCTCCCGTCACGTCAGGGATTTGTGCGCGTCTCAATGAAACCTGAGAGCATGGACTCGCTGCCACGCTGACAGAATCTGTTCTAACAAAACGTAAACATGGTTTTTAAGATTTAAATGGAGTTTCTCTTCGTCCGGGAGTCTGGAGGTTCAACCTCATGGCGTGGGTTCTATTTCTGTGACACATTACTGTCGCTCTATGGTAAGGGCGCTCATGTGCTGCTTGGAATGTATGTTATATTTAGGCTATGTGGTAGACTTTTGTGTTCATTTGCTTGATTTACACATCCGATTCCAGGAAAAGTTGGGACACTGTGTAAAACAGAATTGTTTTGATTCTATGGAACATTTATTTAACAAATGAAATTTTACTGACCAGCTACTTTGTCAGTTCAAGCCAATGTACTGTAGAATGTGATGCTTCCAACACGCTCAAAAAAGTTGGGACAGAAAGTTGGGTCATATTTCCATCACATTTCCTTGTAATGACACTTTTTAACGGTTAGGGAATTGAAGACACTAATTGTTGCAATTGTTTTGCATGTGAAATTTTTGCCCATTCCTGCTCAATACGAGACTTCAGCTGCTCAACAGTTCATGATTACCCTCGTCTGATTCTTTCTTTTGGAATAGGACACAGATCTGGACTGCAGGCAGGCCTGCCATGCAAACACACTCATTGCTCAGTGTGTAACTGTTGCCCCTGATGCTTTCATGTTGTCCTGCAACTCTTTTCTTTTCTTGCAGTATTAATATATAGAACTTGATCATTTTTTGTTTAACCCTTACATAAATTCCATTTGAACCATATTTGTTTACATTACAGAGTACAAAACATGTGCGTGCAAATTGGAAGTAGATACATGAGATTATATAAGGATATATAAAGAGACGTGAAGCTTTAAAACAATAAGATGGATTCCAGTCTTGTAAAAATCCTTACAGGTTTAACAGTCAGTGAAACCAGATTACAAATAATAACATTCATTAGTTTACATTAGCTAACCATGCTTACCTTAACTTCTGTTCTTCAAAATGACCCAAACCAAAATTATATCCGTGTTTTGTGCCATTAGGAATAAAAGCCATTATTTTGTAAATGAGTATAAATCCAAATTTAAGAACCTCATTTTCTACATTAATAATAACTCAACTTAACTTCAAATGAATCATTCTTTACATGAATAACTCTGGTCAAATGAATCATCTCAGACATGAATGACTCTGTTCAAGTGAATCATTCATGTCGAGAATGATTCGATTCCAAAGAATGACTCGTTTGAACAGAGTCATTTATGTCTAGAATGATTCATTTGAACAGAGCATTATTGTAGCGAATGATTTGTCTGAACAGAGTTATTCATGTCGAGAATAATTTATTTGAACACAGTCATTATGTCGAGAACGATTCGTTTGAACAGAGTCATTCATGTTGAGAATGATTCATTTAAACAGTCATTCTTGTCGATAATGATTCATTTGAACAGAGTCAATCATGTCGAGAATGATTCATTTGAACGGAATTATTCATATCGAGAATGATTCATTTGAACAGAGTCATTCATGTTGAGAATGATTCATTTGAACAGAGTTACAGTATTCATGTTGAGAATGATTCGATTCCAAAGAATGACTCATTTGAACGAAGTCATTTAAGTCTAGAATGATTCAGTTGAACAGAGTCATTCATATTAAATCGTTATTTACATTTACATTTTCAGCATTTAGCAGACGCTTTTATCCAAAGCGACTTACACAATGAGCAATTGAGGGTTAAGGGCCTTGCTCAGGGACCCAACAGTGGCAACTTGGTGGCGGCGGGGCTTGAACCGGCAACCTTCAGTTTACTGGTCCAGTACCTTAACCACTGAGCTATCACTGGCCCATCGTTTAGCCATGAATATATACCACTGGTTATTATCGTTTAGCCATGAAGTTTGGATTTATACACATTTACAAAATAATGGATTTTATTCCTCATAAAACAAAACACGGATATAAATTCGGTTTAAGTCATTTTAGGAATCAAAAGATAAGTTAGCATGGTTAGCTAATGTAAACAATGGAGGTTTTTCATGACAACCAACGTCATGATGTCACATGGCGCTACACTTTAAAAATGTAATTTAAATAGTTTATTATTGTTTAATGAATTAAGGATTTTAGGGTGGGAATATATCTTATATTTTTATGCTAACTTAATCTAGTGTTTAATGCAACATTTATTTAGGAGGCTAAACTGCTGCACTTGATAATTTAACATTAGAAGTTAACTTGGCCCTTTTAAATGATAAAAAGCACAAACATAAACATCAAAATGCATAATTTCACTGAAGCAAGTCATTATCGGTAATCTATCATCTTGTTCTCATGCTAACCTGATGAATTCTGGTTAATAGAACAATTATTATTATTATTATTATTTTCTTGCCTCCTCCAAAAGGAGCCCAGATGACCCGTCTGATGGCCTTCACCCAGTCGTCCGTTTCATTTTGGGAGTTGGCCATAAGCAGAAAGGCTTCGTGGCTCACAGTGGCTTTGTCTTTCTCACCAGCAGCACCTGGGAAGAAGATAAAAAGAAGCATTTTCTGTTTTTATTCTTTAATATGCACTATATGACCAAAAGTATGTGGACAGGCCTCTGAGAATTAAGTTTAAAGGTTTTACTCACACCCATTGCTAGATGGTGTATAAGATCAAGTATTTAAAATAAAACATGTGATTCAAACTTTGTGGAAACAGTTTGTGGAAGGCCCTTTTCCTGTTTTTCAACATGAATGCCAATGTGCACCAGGTCCTTGGACATGGTTTGATACACTTTTGGTTTCCCACAGACACACTTTATAATGTTATCTGTCTGATGTCCCAGCACCAACCAAAAGGGGCTCATGGTTATTATTTATTAATCAAACAGGCTGTCAGATCTGTGCAGGAGACCAGAGGATCAAACCTCGCCCCTGGTGTCCTTCAGACTGGAACCAGGTTCTCCGGTTTCCTTTGACCTCCAAAAAACATGCTTAAGGTGGTCAGGCTGCCCCCCTCACACAATAACTTAAAGATCCTTCTACCCCACTTTTTCCTGCACTTGACTTTACATTATATACAACACACATGTATATACAGTATATATAGTTTTTTTTTAAATAGTTAGTGTGTCACTTTGACTGTATAATAGTAAGTGCCATTATATAATCAATATTTGTATTTAATTTACTCTATTTGTATTTACTCTGTGCTGTAATCCTAAGTGTAAGACAGAGAATGACTGTGAGTGTGTGTGTGTGTGTTGTCCTGTCATGTACTGGTGCTTTGTAAAGAAAGTATTTCTGCCATGAAACTGGTGTTTTTAGGTGGCTGCAGACCCACCGCGACCTTGACTCGAATGGAGGGGTGGCTGAAGATGAATAAATCAACTGTTAATCAAACAGAAATCGTCCTAAACAAAAGGTTTATAATTGCACGCTTGAAGCAGTTTGAGTTATTACCAGCAGATGACGCTGCTTTCTTATGTTTCAGCCACACCCATTATTAACAGGTGCATACCTTCCATTATGTACATTAAATGATGGAATGTTAGACGATTAATGTATATAAACGTTGAAGGTTTTGAAATAGTAAGTCCGAAAGCTCATGATCTGGCGTCTACATACACACACCTGTAGGTGACATGTATGCCATGACAGACCTGGATTTTACCTGTTCCTATACCTGTTCTTTTACAAATGTACTTCATATTGAGTTTTTTTTTTTTTTTTATCTGATGGTTCTAAAACACAAAAGCAACCCTTCCCAGCAAAGAAGGAACAAGTAGAACTCATTATAGACAGAAATCAAAGATCGTCTGGGTTATCTGGGTACATTAAATCTTGTGTCTAGGGTCAAGAATCACCCACCAATACAATGATCATCAGATAAAATCTTTTTTTTTTATTTATTTTTTTTACCAGTGACCACATATATTCACAAAGTTTGTGATAGATAGATAAATAGATAGACAGACAGACAGATAGACAGACAGATAGATAGATAAAAGATAGACAGACAGATAGATAATAGGCAGACAGACAGAGAGATTTATAGATAGACAGATAGACAGACAGATAGCTAGACAGATTGATAGATAGACAGAGACGGACGGACGGACAGACAGACAGACAGATTTTAATTCAGCAAAGTAGGTACATTGAGCGTAACGCTATATGACCAAAAGTATGTGGACGCCACACTTTGCGTCACCAGTTTGGAGAAATCTCTCTCCTGCACTCGTCACCCTGCTGAGAGGAAATTCATCCTGATGGTCAGATGTAAACCAAGAACCACAATAAGCCCCTGTTTTGTGGAACACATTGGAAATAGATAACGCGGTACTCCCCGCAGTGCTGTGAGTGAATCTAATATTCAGTAAACGCTGAGAGGATTGGTAGACGCTGAAGTGGGCGCGTGAGAGGTGTGTAGTTACAGAACAAAGCTGAAACCTGATCGTTTTGTTTGGACGTGGAGACCTGCCGCCGTCTCCAGATGCACACTCAGCCTCCCGAAGCTCATCCTAAAGGTCACACGGCTCTGCTGGATTCATCTTCATTAATAAAGCACATGGTGGCACAATGGTGCAGCTGGCAAAGAGGGCACCACACCATGACATGGGTCCTGTGGGACTGGGTTTTCCATCCTTGGATTTATTTTAGCTACTAGTTCTAATAGAGCCGCTGAGGTTGCCAGGGGTTTTCTGGGTAGCACTCTGCGACTTTCTTTTTTTTCCCAGTTTAGTCGTAGCCAGTTCCTCTTCCTCTACTGGAGACCCAGATGCCCCAGTGTTGTATGAGGAGGGTATTCTCCTGACATGCCCTACCTCCGATGCATACGTACTCCACCGACCACTTTTTATTCACCTGTAGTTAAGTGGATCGGTGTGTAAGGTCAGTCGGACACACACTGATCTCCACACCTCGGGCTACTAACCAGGATCCTTACACAGCGTCGAAGACCCCGCCCACTTTTTAGTCCCGTCTTTTCCCACCCAGCAGACCACCCGGGCGCCCTGGCATTACATTGTTTGTGTGCTTTATGTATAGTCCAAATCATGACCAGAAGACAGCCAGACTGCTCATTTATTCTGCCTACCTGGAACGATCTCGAATAAAAATCGTCCTGCTTCCTCTGGATTGGCTGTGAGCTCGTTCACCTGGCTCCCCTTGAGTGGGACGCAACCCTGCAATGAACAAAACAAAAATAAATAACACACACGTTAACTAAATGAATAACACACACCCAAATTTTTACATCAGTCACAATTGTAAAAACAGCATGTGGACAGCTGAGCTTGTTGGACGTTCTATTTCAAATCCATGGGCATAAATATGGAGGAAATACTGACCATTCAGCCAAAAGAGTATTTATGAGGTCGGGCACTGTTGCTGGTCAAGAGCCTGGCTCACGATCAACATTCCAATTCATTCCAAACCTCTTCAGGTCACGGAAATTTCTACAAAACTAAACTTGTCTCCTGTCCACCGTCAACAACATGTACACGTGGACACGCAGGCTTCAGAACTGTACATAAGTGGACTGGTCCGATTCGTCTTCTTTTCTCTGAAATAATGTGGACGGCCATGCACAAGTGCATCATTTACCCGTGGAAGAGGTGGCACCAGGATCCTTAGGCAGTAGTAGCCTAGTGGTTAAAATACTGGACTAGTCAGCTTAAAGCTGCTGGGTCAAAACCCACCACTGCCAGGTTGCCATTGTTGGGCCCTTCACCCTCAATTGCTTAGACTGTATACTATAAGTCGCTTTGGATAAAAGCATCCACTAAATGCTGAAAATGTAAATCCCCTCGCAACAAACATAAGTCGAAGGACATGCTGGTAACGTCCTGGTACCCAGTTCCATTAGAATCCTTCGGATGTTTAGGCTCATTTGGGTACATTTTTTACAATTGGATCAATTTTATACACCAGTTTAGTCCAGAACCCCTGAACTCACTGATGACGTGACATCCAAATACTTTCGGCCATACATTTGTAAAAAGGAGTAGAAATCATGTCCACACAAGTGTATGCAAAGGTTCGATCTCAACTGTCTCCATTAACAACTTGAAATCATTACAGAGCCGATAAAAGCCAGCAGGTTCCTCTTCTCTGCTCAGCATGATGTTGGCCCTCAACATCCTTTTATCTCAGAGTGTGATGGACCTGCTCAGATCATCACTTTGAACTGGGCTGATGAAAGGCAGGAAGGTAGGCCGGACTGACATTTGCTCAGACGCTCCGGAAAGCGAAGCGTTTACAGTGAAGTATCGACGGGTTCTGATGAGGAGCGAACCAAAACTATCTGACATTGACTGAGTGGAGGAACTCTGTCTGAAAATGTGAATGTCAAGCAATCAAACGAAAATAGAAATGTGAGAAGTCCTACAGATTCATAACGAGGTCTTTATAGTGTAGACAACAACTTTAAACTCTTGGGTGTTGAGAAAAAAGAGGTCCATTAAACAAGCATTGATGAGCTTGATGTGGAGGAACGTCAGTGACCTGATAGAACCCTGATCTCAACCCTGTTTAGGATTTTTGGGATGAATTGTGACTCTGATTTCAGGTCTGAGCTTTCTTCCATCATTAGTGTCTGGCCTTACAAACACACTCTAAAATCTAGAGAGTGGAGCCTGTTATAGATGCAAATGGGAGACCAACTCCATAATAAGTCCATGTATTTGAAATAGGTGTCCAACAAGGTGCTCAATATAAAATCTGGAGAGTGGAGGCTGTTATAGATGCAAATGGGGGACCAACTCCTTAATAAGTCCAATATTTAAAATAGGGTGTCTAACAAGGTGCCCAAATAAAAAATCTGAAGAGTGGAGGCTGTTATAGCTGCAAATGGGGGACCAGCTCAAATGGGACGCAGATGGGGGACCAAATCTGAAGAGTGGAGGCTGTTATAGCGGCAGATGGGGGACCAGCTCCATGATAAGTCCATGGATTTAAAATAAGGTGTCCAACAAGGTGCCCAAATATAAAATCTGGAGAGTGGAGGCTGTTATAGACACAAATGGGGGACCAACTCCATAATAAGTCCACAGATTTAAAATAGGGTGTCTAACAAGGTGCCCAAATATAAAATCTGAAGAGTGGAGGCTGTTATAGACGCAAATGGGGAACCAACTCCATGGTGTCCATGGATTTAAAATAGGGTGTCTAACAAGGTGCCCAAATCAAAAATCTGAAGAGTGGAGGCTGTTATAGACGCAAATGGGGGACCAGCTCAGTAATAAGTCTACAGATTTAAAATAGGGTGTCTAACAAGGTGCCCAAATCAAAAATCTGAAGAGTGGAGGCTGTTATAGCTGCAAATGGGGGACCAGCTCAAATGGGACACAGATGGGGGACCAAATCTGGAGCGTGGAGGCTGTTATAGACACAAATGGGGGACCAACTCCATAATAAGTCCACAGATTTAAAATAAGGTGTCTAACAAGGTGCCCAAATATAAAATCTGAAGAGTGGAGGCTGTTATAGACGCAAATGGGGAACCAACTCCATGGTAAGTCCATGGATTTAAAATAGGGTGTCTAACAAGGTGCCCGAATATAAAATCTAGACAGTGGAGACTGTTATAGATGCAAATGGGGGACCAGCTCAAATGGGACGCAGATGGGGGACCAAATCTGAAGGCTGTTATAGTGGCAAATGGGGAACCAACTCCATAATAAGTCAATGAATTTGAAATAGGTGTCCAACAAGGTGCCCAAATATAAAATCTGAAGAGTTGAGGCTGTTATAGCGGCAAATGGGGGACCAACTCCATAATAAGTCCATGGATTTGAAAGAGGGTCTCCAACAAGGTGCCCAAATACTTTAGTGGCATGTAGGTTATGTTTTTTAAGACATGACTAATGTCAGGAATGTCCCAATCAGTCTAAGGTTTGCTAATTTACTGGTACCCATTGGTACACTCCCAACCCTCAGCAGGTGTAGAAGAACTCTAGCAAGTTACCCAACCCTGGTGATACCCTGGAACTGCCACCCAGGCCTCAAATTACCCCTCATGTACGTACCTGAGGCTTGGTCTCCTCCTCGTCCTTGTAGAAGTAGAGATAGTCTGAACGTAGCACGAACCACCGCAGCTGCCAGTTCTTCATGATGCTCCTCTGCTTCTTCAGCCAGCCAGCCTTTATCACCCCCTCCTGGAGGCCTGGAGATGTGGAGCGAGCAGAGCCGTGGCTTACCTCGCCCATTACCATGCTTTTGGACCTGGCTGTAAAAAATACACAAAATCATGTGAATATTTATACAAATATGAGCTGCTACTGGAAGAAGGTTCCATGGCCAACTGCGATGGAAGTAAAGTAGAAACCTCGTTATAACACATGACATCATGGACTCCTCCAGCAGGGCAACAGTGACCTCAGTTTCTGGCATTAGTGTTTTTACACTCACTGTCCATTTTATCAGCTCCACTTACCATATAGAAGCACTTTGTAGTTCTACAATTACTGACTGTAGTCCATCTGTTTCTCTACATGCTTTGTTACCCCCTTTCACCCTGTTCTTCAATGGTCAGGACCCCCACAGGACCCCCACAGAGCAGGTATTATTTAGGTGGTGGATGATTCTCAGCACTGCAGTGACACTGACATGGTGGTGGTGTGTTAGTGTGTGTTGTGCTGGTATGAGTGGATCAGACACAGCAGCGCTGCTGGAGTTTTTAAACACCTCACTGTCACTGCTGGACTGAGAATAGTCCACCAACCAAAAATATCCAGCCAACAGCGCCCCGTGGGCAGCGTCCTGTGACCACTGATGAAGGTCTAGAAGATGACCGACTCAAACAGCAGCAATAGATGAGCGATCGTCTCTGACTTTACATCTACAAGGTGGAACTTCTAGGTAGGAGTATCTAATAGAGTGGACAGTGAGTGGACACGGTATTTAAAAACTCCAGCAGCGCTGCTGTGTCTGATCCACTCATACCAGCACAACACACACTAACACACCAGCACCATGTCAGTGTCACTGCAGTGCTGAGAATGATCCACCACCTAAATAATACCTGCTCTGTGGGGGTCCTGTGGGGGTCCTGACCATTGAAGAACAGGGTGAAATGGGGTAACAAAGCATGCAGAGAAACAGATGGACTACAGTCAGTAATTGTCGAACTACAAAGTGCTTCTATATGTTAGGTGGAGCTGATAAAATGGACAGTGAGTAGAAATAAGCAGGTGGTTTTAATGTTATGGCTGATTCGTGTAAATATGTATGTAATAAATGAACTTGTACACGTACGCCTTCTTGTGGAGGCTTTACGTTCCATCTTGTAAGCTACAGTGGGACCAGATTTCCACCAGATAGACGAGATCATACAGAACTGATGGACTGAATCTGTGCAGTCGAGTGGTGATGATGAAGATCGGACGCTCAGATGAACCGCAGAGACTCGCTGCTCGTGCATCATTAATGAGAACCAGTCCTGCACAAACACAGTGGGTCTAACTCCTCCCGCCTGTGGACTTCAGTCTTTCATTTATTCTCTTCATGTTGCTTAGGGAGCTACGTTATGTGGCCAAAAGTATGTGGACAGTATGTATAGTTTTAGGTTTTAGGTCCATCCCAATCAATTCTTTAAAAGAATGAATATGTTTGAAGGTTTCTGAGCTCAAAAAGGTCCTTCACTATGGTTTAAAGAATTACGGTGGGGATTGAGGGGGTCTGACCCTCCTAATTAATACTTTGACCCCCCAGAAAAAGGTAAAATCAACAGTTCAGGGGTGGGGGTGGGGGTGGTTTGGGCATAGCTGGCTAATATATAAACTTGAACCCACCAAGAGCACAAACCCAGATGCAAAGACTCCAGTGGATTGCACAGAGAATTGACCTCAGACCCACTGAGCACCTTTGGGATGAATTGGAACATCATTTGTGAGCCACGCCTGGCCTCATTCAAACATTCATGCACCGATAAACTAGAAAGTTTTCATTCATCAGTAGCCAGTTTGCACCATTTTTGCATTTTCCCTTTTGTAACCTGCACTGTTTGTGAAGATGAGAGCGCAACCAAGGCCAACCTTAAAAAGTAGATCTTGATGACCTGTCGACTGAAGTAGTAGATCTAAAGCCACAAGAGTTTGGGCACCCCTGTGGTAGGCCAATCTATAACAGTACCCATAGTTTATGGTCAGGCGTCCACATACTTTTGACCAGGAGCTTGTTCGCTGTTTTAGAGACGTATCATTTGCCTTTCTTTGTCTTTCATAACTCCACGATGTGTGTAGATGATTTACTAGCCTGATCTGCTCCACAGGATGTGAGTGGGATGTGTCAGTGGATTTGAAGAATTTGGAGCTGCACCCTTCAGGCTGCTTCACTTCTGTGTTCATAAGCTTCAAAAATAAGTCATTTTCAAGACTTGCAATGAATTATTTAATATAACAAACCCATAGAACACTCCAAAAAAGTCGGGGCAGGTAATTTTTTCCTCGAATTTCCCCTATTGGGATCAATAAAGGAATTATTTAAATAATGAAAGGTTAGCAGAATGACCTAAAGTCGACGTGGTTGCGATCGTGTACAATAGGAACATTGACAAATGGCTCAGTTGCTCACAAGCAATGATGTCACCATCTACAGTCCATGACATTAATGAAAGATTCCTACAAGAGATCATAAACATAGTTTTGCAATGCACAATTGCAAGGACGTTAAATATTTAGAAACAACCCCTGTTGGCTGGGTTTTTAGCTTAAATGATTAAACCTAGTTAAACCTACAAACCTACATTTTTCCTCACCTGAGTACCCATAAGCCTGATGGAGAACCTTAAGGTTGTGGTGGAGGGCACATTCACACAAGAAGCTGTTCCATTGTTTCCTACTGTTTGGCCCTTTTCAAAGCTCCTCCAATGAGACGAACTGTTTGATACGAGGCGATAAAAGCGACTCAGGCCGTGACTTATTGTAGTAAAACAGCGAGTGAGGAATGTGATTAGTGGAGGAACTTATGAGCAGTAATAATGAAGAGAAGTTTAGTGCTCCTGTCTCCTTCTTTTACTACATTAAACCACGTTAAACTTTATTTTCAACCAGAAGCGTTTTAGACTCTGGGAGAAGCTGATTCTGATTCTCACCATTTCTCAGAAGCTGGAGCTGTAACACAAGTTTAAAAGTGAAACAGGGAGGAGAATCCAGATAAACACAGATACATGTGGAGCTGTAACCCTGGATCTGACGCTTATTCCATGCTGATGCAGATTCAGATCAGATGTTTTAACGCATGGTGACGAGGTGAATGTGTCACAACACACAGCACATTGAACACTTCTGTGTTTGAGTCTACATAATCGAACAGAGGTAGTTAAATACTCACTTGTCCTCACTGTGTCTTTTATATTTACTGCTACTGCCTGTCATGGCTGACCTTTATTTCTACAGAGCTGTTTATACTGTGCTCATTTTCCTTTTATTTTCGGAGCCGGTTTGAAACACGAGGTGGACGCTCTGAAGCACATTATTCCACTGTGGAGAGTTTTTGGTGTGATGATTCATACCTTCCCTTTTTGTCACGGGGTTTTCTAGGATGTGGCTAAAATATCCATTCAAACACCGACCAGCCATAACATTAACACCACCTCCTTGTTTCTACACTCACTGTCCATTTTATCAGCTCCACTTACCATATAGAAGCACTTTGTAGTTCTACAAGTACTGACTGTAGTCCATCTGTTTTTCTACATGCTTTGTTACCCCCTTTCACCCTGTTCTTCAATGGTCAGGACCCCCACAGGACCACCACAGAGCAGGTATTATTTTGGTGGTGGATGATTCTCAGCACTGCAGTGACACTGACATGGTGGTGGTGTGTTAGTGTGTGTTGTGCTGGTATGTGTGGATCAGACACAGCAGCGCTCCTGGAGTTTTTAAACACCTCACTGTCACTGCTGGACTGAGAATAGTCCACCAACCAAAAACATCCAGCCAACAGCGCCCCGTGGGCAGCGTCCTGTGCCCACTGATGAAGGTCTAGAAGATGACCGACTCAAACAGCAGCAATAGATGAGCGATCGTCTCTGACTTTACATCTACAAGGTGGACCAACTAGGTAGGATTGTCTAATAGAGTGGACAGTGAGTGGACACAGTATTTAAAAACTCCAGCAGCGCTCCTGTGTCTGATCCACTCATACCAGCACAACACACACTAACACACCACCACCATGTCAGTGTCACTGCAGTGCTGAGAATCATCCACCACCTAAATAATACCTGCTCCGTGGGGGTCCTGACCATTGAAGAACAGGGTGAAAGGGGGTAACAAAGCATGCAGAGAAACAGATGGACTACAGTCAGTAATTGTAGAACTACAAAGTGCTTCTATATGGTAAGTGGAGCTGATAACACGGACAGTGAGTGTAGAAACAAGGAGGTGGTTTTAATGTTATGGCTGATCGATGTATATATAAGCGTAGATATATTTCAGCAGTGGGATTTGAGATGGATCCACGTTACTCATGATTTTGATTACTCGCTACAGCAGATTAGCTTTTAATATACGCTAGATACCGCACGTCGTGTCTATTAGCTTTAACAGAAGATTTAAGTACACATATCAGGCCGCCGCACGTATCGATTAGAGCTCTACACGCCCGGTGCAATCCAACACCAGTCTCCACTTTAGCCATGGTGGTCAGTCGGAGAGTCAAATGTAGATTTATGACCAGTGTGTTTGACCATCGGTGTTTAGTAAAAGCTTTTAATGCGTATAGATGTGATATAACTGCATTATAATCCATCTAAGTATTTAAAAGCTAAAATGTTGAGTGATACATGATGAGTGTTTCGACTGGGTTACGTCTCACTGTGTGGAGATGAGATGTGAGGAGAAACACTGGACCTCTGAGAGGATTTCATGTCGACCATTATCGATTTTCCACCTAAATACAATTCAAACAATCGAAGGTTAAGGGCCTTGCTCAGGGGCCCAACAGTGTCAACTCGGCGATGGTGGTGCTCGTAGTTTATTTGTTGAAAGCCGACAGGTTGTTGGGCGCCAAAGACTCGTTGCATCTGCTGCGGACCAAAAGAAGCTACTGTGGCTCCAACTGGAGACTTTCATTTACATTGTCAGCAGACGTTTTTATCCAAGTTGAGGATTAAGGGCCTTGCTCAGGGGCCCCACAGTGACAACCTGACAGTGGTGGGGCTTGAACCAGCAACCTTTTGATTACTAGTCCAGTACCTTAACCACTGAGCTCCATGGCAGTGCCTATTTCATAGGGACAGTGGTAGCTACTGTGGCTCCAACTGGAGATTTACGTTTTACATTGTCAGCAGACGCTTTTATCCAAAGCGACTTACAGTACTGGGACAGGATGCTGTCTAAGCAATTGAGAGTTAAGGGCCTTGCTCAAGGGCCCAACACTGGCAACCTGGCAGATGTGGGGCTTGAATCAGCAACCTTACTGCCTAAAAACAAAGCAGAACTGAGTCCAGTTTACAGGTTTTCCACCTGAATAAAATTCAAGCTATTGAGGGTTAAGGGCCTTGCTCAAGGGCCCAACAGTGTCAACTTGGTGATGATGGGCCTTGAAACAGCAACCTTTTGATTACTAGTCCAGCACCTTAACCGCTGAGCTACATGGCAGTGCCTATTTCATAGGGACAGTGGTAGCCTAGTAGGTAGAGCTTTGAGCTATCAATCAAAAGGTTGAGAGTTTAAATCCTGGCTCTGCCATACTGCCACTGTTGGGCCCTTGAGCAAGGCCCTTAAACCTTCATTGCTACCACACCAACCATAGACAATTCTGACAGTTTTTTTAAGATTAGACCTGCAATAGGCACGAGGACATTGGAACTGGACATCAGAAAGATGGAAGAAGTTCAACTGGTCAGACAAATCCCATTTTCTCCAAGATCCAAGATCATGCGAGTGGTCAGGCAAGCATGGCACAAACTATGAACCACCACCGATAGCCTGGTAAAAAATGGCACCAGGATGCTCTATAGCAGTTGTCCACCTTGGAACATGTACAATTCAGGGAGCCACTGGTAATGTTCTGGTACCAGATACTACGAGACAAAATTCCCTCCGTTTACTTAAGGGGAACCAACCAAAGGCAATTCTGACTATTTTTTGAGATTAGACAAATCTAGGGAGGATCAAGTGTGCATCGTTTACCAGAAGAGATGGAACCGTGTATGGACCTTCTCGTAATATACGGCACCAGACACCTCAGGACTCCTTCAGACGGTTTGTGGAGTCCACCAAAGGTTTCTGTTCGGGTTTCTTCAAACCTTTGTGTTCTTTAGCAAACCGGACACGCGTTTCCACCAGGTTTGGGAGCCGAGGATGCATAATCAACGGTGGGTGTTGTAACATGATGGCAGAGCGTGTAGATTATCTGTGGGGATTTGTGCTCTTGTTACAGATGTTCGTTTTTATGTAAAAAGCATCGAATGATCAACTATTGGTGATAAGAAGACGCAGACGGCGACTCCGGTCGTCGTGTTGCTTTCTTTAGTTCATCACGTGAAAAGTGTTGTACGCTCTCACCGTGACCCTTGGTGCAAAAAGCCGTAAAACATCACTAACATGTTCCACGACACGAACATCCATCTGTGTGAAATAACAATCAAATCCAGACTGAAAGCTCCACATGTATCTGTGTTTATCTGGATTTTCCTCCCTGTTTCACTTTTAAACTTGTGTTAGAGCTCGGGGTTCTGAGAAATGGTGAGAATCAGCTTTTCAGGAGAGTCGTACGAAATTCTATTCTGGTTATAACTAGGGCTGTCGAAGTTAACGCGATAATAACGCATTAACGCAATCTCAATTTAACGCGATTAAGATAAATAGTGCCATTAACGCAAATTCTAGTTCATGTTGAGACTTGACTGGTAGAACAAACGTTTTAATGTCGGACATGTCACCGTTTTTCATTTGCGGTTTGTTAACAAAATGTAAAAGAGCGTCGTAGCATCTGCACTTGCATAATAAAGAAATAAATACACGCTATATTCACAAGTTGTCGGGAGCAGAAGACTTTATTAACTTATTCTGTTACGGTAAAGAATACCGGACAGCTGAGTCAAGCACGTTGTCCATGAACTATGGAAGCCCCAAAGGGTCAAAACACACTCACTTCGTGTAGAAACGTCCATCAAACCATTGGATAGTATTACTACCTAGTATGTGAGTGAATAAAACTCCCTTACAGTTTTCTCTTGTCCCAGCAGTTTTTAACATAAGTACATTTAGCATAAAATGTGTTCACCATTTTAATTGCAACATTTCACTTAAAAATCCTTGTTTTCTATAACATTTACACAGATTTTTTTAAATGCGATTAATCGCGATTAACTATATGAAATTCTGAGATTAATCGCGATTAAAAATTGTAATCGTTTGACAGCCCTAGTTATAACGCTATTACTGGTTATAAGTGCTCTGTACTGCCCAAATTCATCACTCAGTGTTTCAGTACAACAAGCCACACTAAGCATCAATTTTCACGTCATATCAAACAGTTCATCTCATTTGAGGCGCTTTGCAGCTTCTCATGTGAAAGCAGCCAAATCTCTATGACCTGACACGCCCACAGATGACGTCACGGGTCGAGCTAAAATACCAGGTATTCTGTGGTGCCAGATTAGAACCTCTTTGGAACCAGTTTGGAACCTCTTCGTTTTTGGTGAAAACACGCTGAACCGGTTCAAAATCAGGTTCACAAACAAGAACGGAGCCCGTTCAGCGTCGGTGGAACAAGGGTACAAATGGATTTGAATGTTAGGTATCGTCTGACAGCGTATCATGCATATCGATCGTCTACCCCGTCGTAATTACGGTAAGATCATCAAGATGTGTACGATCGTTAATTCTACAAATACACACGGTACATGATAATCCGAGCTCTGTGTTCATGAAAGTGTTACGGATTATGACATCAGAAATCAGGGCACAGATAAAAATCGATGAGAATCAGAGCCCAGCCTACTGTCACGGAAACCATGATGAGAGAAGCTGAACCCGAGATGCCAGAAGCAAGAGGAAGAAAATAAAAAGGGCATCCTAGGTGCCGCCTTCCTAGTATAGAAGAAACGAGGTACCTCTCCTGGTCTGCTTGATCTTGGGACTCAGCATGGTGGTCATGTCTGCACCGGTCCGTCTCCCCTCGGGATGCCCGTCGTCCACCTCACCGTCTCATGTCTCCTCTCCTCGTTTTCTTTGCCGCAGCTCCCTGCTCGTCTCCTTCTTCCTCAGCCGGTCCTCAGGCTCCTCTCGCAGCGCCGTGACTCTCTGGCTGAGCTCGTGGTGAGGCGGGGGAGGGATTCCACACTCGCTCACGTTTACACACGCGTACACACACACACACACACACACACACGGCGTCAGCGCTCCACACCCACCACGCACTGCATTATTCATCCACTGACCGCTCTGCGCGTGATTATGACAATAGACTCGGCGTTTAATTGGTCGCGGGCGTGCGGGCTCAGGCTCTTTCGGGATCTCCAGGGATCTCCTCCGGTCGCCCCTCCTGTTCGGTTCTTCTTTTGCTCTCCTCTGCCTCCATTTAGCATCTACTCGCCTTTCTGTTTTATCTCATTATATGGTATGGATGTTATATAGTTCATTATATTTACAAGAGCATTGATCCTTGTTGTCTTCAGGATGTTGGATGCAGCAAGACCTGAGTTAGATTGATGAGGACCATCGTTTTGGGAAGATGACCGGATGTGGAAGGCTCACTGGCACTATGAACCACCACCGTTAGCCTGGTGATATGGCACCAGGATGCTCTATAGTATGATCCACCTTGCCACATCTAAAAAATTCAGGCACCCACTGGTAATGTTCTGGTACCAGATACTACAAGACGCCTTCAGAGGTTAAATCCCCTCTGTATACTTAAAGAGGAACCAACCAAAGGCAATTCTGACCATTTTTAATATTAAAAAGACACTATGATGGCGAAGCTTATCAGAAATGAGATCAAACTGAGCTATACACCTACTAGGCATAACATTATGACCACTAACAGGTGGGTGGGATAAATTAGGCAGCAAGTGAACATTTTATCCTCAAAGTTGATGTTAGAAGCAGGAAAAATGGGCAAGCGTGAGGATCCGAGCGAGTTTGACGAGGGCCAAATTGTGATGGCTAGACGACTGGGTCAGAGCATCTCCAGAACTGCAGCTCTTGTGGGGTGTGTCCTGGTCTGCAGTGGTCAGTATCTATCTAAAGTGGTCCAAGGTGGTAACAAGGAACAGTGGATCCAACAGACGAGCTACTGTAACTCAAACTGCTGAAGAAGTTCATGCTGGTTCTGATAGAAAGGTGTCAGTATACACAGAGCAGCACAGTTTGTTGTGTACGGGGCTGCATAGCCGCAGACCAGTCAGGGTCCCCATGCTGACCCCTGTCCACCACCGAAAGTGCCAACAATGTGCACATGAGCATCGGAACTGGACCACGGAGCGATGGAGGAAGGTGGCCTGGTCTGATGAATCAGGTTTTCTTTTACATCACGTGGATGGCCGGGTGCGTGTGCGTCGTTTACCTGGGGAACACACGGCACCAGGATGCACTATGGGAAGAAGGCGAGCCGGCGGAAGCGGTGTGATGCTTTGGGCGACGTTCTGCTGGGAAACCTCGGGTCCTGCCATCCATGTGGATGTTACTCTGACACATAGCTCCTACCTAAGCATCGTTACAGACCATGTTCACCCTCTCATGGAGACGCTGTTCCCTGATGGCTGTGGCCTCTTTCAGCAGGATGATGCAGGAACGGTTTGAGGAGCAAAACAACCAGTTTGAGGTGTCGACTTGGCCTCTAAATGCTCCAGATCTCAAACCAATCAAGCATCTGTGGGACGTGCTGGACAAACAAGTCCGATCCATGGAGGCCCCACCTCACAACTTACAGGAGTTAAAGGATCAGATACCACAGCACACCTTCAGGGGTCAGGGCTGTTTTGGCAGCAAAAGGGGGACGAACACAATATTAGGAAGGTGGTCATAATGTTATGCCTGATAAAAAAACATGGAACTCCTAGTTCGTGCCACTACATTTTTCCTGATATTATCTTACAGATGCATTTCCCCCATTAAAACACTAAACCATTTTCATTTTATCATAGGGTTAGTCAAGGCATCCGAATACTTTCTGAATCTATCGTTTTTATATCGGATCCCCTCTGATCCATTACCCAAGCTTCTCATCTCAGTTCCTCCTGTGATCTGATGTGTGTTTGCTAGAACGAGTAGAATAGATTTACTTATGATTTATTTATGAGAATCCCAACAGATAACTGTGGATCGTCCACGTCTTCCTCCGTCTTTATTCCAAGGACATGAAATAAAAGCCACCAGAAGCAGCAGGATGCTGCAGGGATAATAGCTCCTGCACTGTTGGTACATTTGGTGCAATTGAATCAGCCGTATGGGGAACAGCTGCTCCTCTTATAGACGAGGTGGGGGAGGATGATGGGGGTGAAATGGGGAAGCAATAACGGGTCCTTCGGCGCTCGCATCGCCGTCATTTGGCCTGTTTCCCACCGGAGATTTCACAGATCGGAGGAGCATGTCGAGAAATGTGATCGTCACAAAAGATGCCAGTCGAACACGAGTCTTGTCTACGTTTAAAATCCATACATACTTAAACGTAGGCTCCTCATTTACCGATATAGATACGATATTTGCATACGCACAGTGTACAGCGAATTCAGAAAGTATTCAGACCCCTTAACGTTCACACGCATCCAATTGCCCGATTGCGTCATGCTTCCTCTACACCAATGCCGATCCCCGCTCCGATTGAGGAGAACGAAGCCAACCCACGCCCCCTCCGACACGTGGGCAGCAGCCGTATGCATCTTATCACCTACACTTTGACGAGTGCAATGTGGATCAGCACTGTGTACGGAGAGACACACCCTGACAGGCGCCATCAATCAGCCAGCAGAGGTCGTAGTTGCATCAGTCATGAGAGAGAGACCCTATCCGGCTTAATCCCGCCCATATCTAAACAAAAGGTCAATCGTTGTTCATGTGGCCGCTCAGCCCAGTCGGCAGGCATAGCCGAGACTCGATACGATGTATTAAAGATCCCAGCTCGGGTGTTCTAGCGTGTGTTTTTACCGCTGCGCCACCTGAGCAGCAGGATATTCCACTAGCACACCAGCACTGAGATTCTGAACACCCTGGTTCGAATCTCGGCTCTGCTACCAGTCGCCTGGGCGCCATCTAGTGGGCACAATTGGCAGCAGACAAAACTGGCCATCCAGTCTGCTGGGTGGGAAAAGACCGAAATAAGTGGGTGGGGTCTACAAACCTGTGCAAACAGATTACACCTTAAATGCTCCCTACTACCTACCTGATCAGCTGCCTCAGTAGAGAGGGTTCTAATAAGACCTGGAGCTCATAATCAGTACATTTAGACGCTCTACTAATTACATCACCACAGTTTTAGCTTACTAAGCTAACACAGTTAGCATCAGGACGTTCAAACCGACGCTAGCACACCAGCTAACGTCTCCCTCCATGTCCCGAAAACGCTCAAACTGTCCCTGACGCCCCAATTTACAAATAAACCACACTCGTATAATTACACCTTTATACAGATTAAACATCAATGAGAACTTATTTACATGTAAAAGGAACTCTGTTGGTTGCTCCGCGTTTGTTTCGGCCGCCACGTTTGTCATTTTTGGTTTGATCTTCAGCGCTGAGGAGGCATCGGACGCTCCCTCGTTATTCTGTCAGATCATCACTCAGAATTAAGGCGCCTCAGTAGGAGCATTTTAAGGGAGCTAAGAATTTAGACACGCCCTCTTCTCAGGAGTGTAGGATGATGGGAAATGCGTCTATTTAGAGAGATCACTAGTATCACGGGTGCTAACATGTAGATTGATAGGTAAAAATGGTAATTATGTCAATTGCCCTCATTATTGATGTCCGGTGTTTTGGTCCCAGGTAAAATCCGTCCTGCCCTCGTCATGATGCTGATTAGCCTGAAAGCCTGGATGCAGAATGACCCGGTCGCTTTCACAGAGCGTCATTAATCTTTTTTGACACGTTGGCATTTAGTCAATGGTGTTATGCAAGAGCTTTTTTATCACTAATGAAACGCCGGGGTGGAGTAAACGCCGTGGTGCTCTTAAAGAGGGAACAGAAATGATGTGACTGAACCTACCAAAGATCACATTCTCGAGACTCTGTGCCATGCCAGTCCTGAGAGTTTAAAAGCCTTGCATAGAAACCCAACAGTGGCAACCTTCTAATTACTAGTCCAGTATCTTAACCGCTGAGCTACAAGCTACCACCGCCCGGATTAGGACTCTTCACCGATCAGGCATAACATTAAAACCACCTCCTTGTTCTACAATTACTGACTGTAGTCCATCTGTTTCTCTGCATTCTTTGTTACCCCCTTTCACCCTGTTCTTCAATGGTCAGGACCCCCACAGGACCACCACAGAGCAGGTATTATTTAGGTGGTGGATCATTCTCAGCACAGCAGTGACACTGACATGGTGGTGATGTGTTAGTGTGTGTTGTGCTGGTATGAGTGGATCAGACACAGCAGTGCTGCTGCAGTTTTTAAACACCTCACTGTCACTGCTGGACTGACTGTCCTCTTCACACAAAGTGAGATTTAAAACGTTAGATTGGTGGCCTGAAAAAAGTTCTAACCTTAAACCATTTAAATTAATTTGGGATGAATTGGAATCATGATTGTGCACCGCCGTCACACTTCATAGGAAATAACGGCACAGCGGCGCAAAAGCGGTTTTGTCGCTTCTCATGTGAATGCGCCGGTGCTGAAGGGAATACGGTATTCCAAGATCAAGCATCTCCACCATTAAGAAGCGTCAGGAAACAATAAAGAAGTAAAACTAAAGTGCAGCTTTTACTGTATTTTTTATTGATGTGTAACTGTTAGTAATTGTATTTCAGTGTGTTTATATTATATTTGTGTTATTTTCAGTGTTTAAGTGTCAAAAACAACCTCATTATTTTACATGAGACTAAAATATCTGCAGCTCCACGGGACCATGGACGCATTAACAGGTTTTCCAAACATCCTTATGGGAAAAAACACCTCAAAACACAACGTCTTTAAAACTCAACGCCGCTCCCAGAACCGACTCACGTCCAGTTTTAAGGTAACAGTGTGTCGTGTTTCTGTGCTATGTGTCTAATTCTGGGTGACCCAGGTAACACAAATGACGCATCAAAGCGCAGCACAAAACGAAATAAGTTTAATTAATAACAATGGTGGCGATCTGGTCCCACTGTGGTTTACAAGGTGTAACGTAAAACCTCCTCGTACTGTCCCAACTTCTTTGAAATTTCATTACTGTTTTATTAAAAAAAATGACCAGGTGGTTCATAAATTGCTTGTATTTATTGATTAATAAGACTATTGTTGGTATGCATATCACCCTTTAATAAAGCTTTACCCAGAATTCCCCCGAAAAACCGCCCTGATCATCTTCTCACAGCTTGATCATCCTGTGCTGAGAGGGTCGTCACCATCCTAGCGATGCACCTTCTCTGACCCGGACCTTCACTCTGGATCCTTTGGTCTATCCTGCCTCTCTCTTCCTTGCACTTCTCAAGACATTCACAACACAGGCAGCCCTCCCTGACCAGGTACAAACACTCCACCTTTCGAACCTCGCTCGGTTTCACCGGATCTTCAGAAGGCAGTAGGTTCTCCTTGATGTTGACCGTTTGAAGGTTGGGTAACTTCTGGAGCCAGAGCGGGACACGAGTCAAAAGGTTGTTGAAGAGCCCGAGCTGGCGAAGCTCCATCAGGCCGGATAAAACCCGAGGAAGCGTGTCGATCTGGTTCATGCCCAGGTTAAGGCTCCGGAGGTTCTTGAGGAGCCCGAGCTCATGTGGAATCCCGGGCGTGGTCAGCCTGTTGTTGCACACGTTGAGGTTCTGGAGTTTCATCAGGCTCCCGATGGCCTGTGGAAGCTCCTCCAGATGGTTGCTGTGCAGGTCTAACAGGCGCAGGTTGGCGAACTTGCGGATCGAGTCGGGAATCTTCTTGAGCTTGTTGCGGCTCAGGTCCAGCTCGTCCACGTCGCACAGCTGCAGGATGCATTTGGGAAACGCGGCGATCTCCATGTTGCTGAGGTCTAAACGCCGCTTGCCGTCCACCGTCAGCTTCACGGCGCTTCTCGCCATCTTGAACGTGATTTTCCGGCCCGTGGACTCCTTCGATTTTCTTTTGCCCTTCGCCATTTGGCTTGTGGGGAAGAAACAGAACACAGAGTTGGTGGTTAGTGCTTCTATTTTGCACGCAGGTAAAATAAATACGGTGGAGCCTCGATTTAACGGACCTCCATTTAACGGACAAGGAAAACCTAATGTCCAGTTCGATTGTTTGCTTAAAAATAAAGGTAGTTCAGTAATCATCCACTAGCCGGCGCTCGTCTCTTTGCCAGGAGGCTCGCTTTGTTCTCGCCTTTTCTTGGTGTTTTATGCTTCACTTTTGCAGTTCTAGTGCCACCAGAAGTGCTTCAGACTCGGAATAATAGAAACTCTGAGCCCCCACTATACCATCACGGCAAAAGCAGTACACCAATTTTAATATTTATTTACATGTTTATATGATACACTCATCAACCTGAATCGAAGCATTTTTGGTTCCTTTGTGCTCGGTTGCCTCTCATCTTCACAAACAGTGCAGGTTACAAAAGGGAAAATGCAAAAATGGCACAAACTGGCTACTGATGAATGAAAACTTTCTAGAGTAGCGGTATTTTAGGTGGGCTGAGGTGTCCTTTCTGTGTGGAGTTTGCATGTTCTTCCCGTGTTTGTGTGGGTTTCCTCCGGGAGCTCCGGTTTCCTCCCACAGTAGATGAACATGACTGTGTTTGATATTAAACTAGAACTGATGAATCCTGTGTAAGCAGTATCTACCTGTCCTGTCATTAATGTAACCAAAGTGTAAAACATCACATTACAATCCTAATAAATAAATAAAACTGTATGTTGTGTTTACTCAGGTTGTCTCCTTGTATTCTGAAACAATGAAGTTGACCTCAACCCTGTTGACCTCATTCCACCTTTGGAATGAATAAGAACTGGTCTTTCCTGATCAGTAAACACAAAATGCATCCAAATGTCCAAATATTAGCATAAAAAATAAAATAATTCAGTAAATCAGTGTTTATATCCAGCAAACTCAGATTTATCCTCTTACCTGTTGTATCAGCGTCTATCCACAGCAGATCTTCCACCACAAGGTTCACGTCTGGAGCTCTTAGACGTTCCTAGTCCTCTTTGCGGCTCTTCATTCTCCTGAGGTATCTTCCTCGTGAATAATGAATTAGCCTTTCTCACTGACCTGTAAATAAAAACGACCAGCATGCTACTCACTTCTCCAGGATATCTGAAACAGTGCTGGCGTGACTCGGCTGGTTGTGTTTTCTAGTCACCAGGCAACAGTTTTATTGTTCCTGCGGGTTTGGGAACACGTTCACACAGGACTCGACACTGATTTGTATTTGCGGTGGTATTGATCTGTAAATTACAACGTTTACAGCTAGATTTTTAATCAAGCATCTTCGAAGGACGTGTTTTCCCAAAATCTTGTGGTTTCAACCATTTCCACAAATACAGAGGAACCTTAAATTAACAGATTTCAGATTTAACCGACAAAATCTGTAAAACTGGATGTCCGGTCCGATTGTGTTTAAAATTCCTATGAGAAGTGTACCAAGACCTGTAGTTCAGTAATTGTCCACTAGCCGGCGCTCGTCTCTCTGTTTACATGAGTGATAGGATTTATTTTGTCGGGAGGCTCGCTTTGTTCTTACCCTTTTCTTGGTGTTTTATGCTTTATGCCTAGTTCACACTACACGATTTTTGCCCTGATTTTCGCTCGGCGACTGGTCGGCGATTGATTTTCCGGGTCGGGAGCAACTCAGCGTTCACTCTGCGATCAAAACTCGGCTCTCAGTCGCTATGTGTGAACTATCCAACAACTCGACCCGACCGGCTCGCCGAGCGCTCGGCGACCGGATCGAGTTTTCTAGCACGTCAGATATCTGATCTCAGATGGGCAACTGGGAATGAGTGACATGTCGAACAGCCAATGAGAACGTAGGATACAGCGTGAGGGGAAACGCAGGAGAGGATATGGTTTATATCAGGATACACCGGCACACACACGTTTTACAGTATTTCTGATTTGATCGTCCTCTACAAAACATAATACCAACACTGCATTACAAAATTATTAATTAACCTCCACTTTACTACAGAACAATCCATACTGTTTGTGTTGCCAAATCCACTCAGATTCATTTATTTTTCCTCTTTGATTTTACGCTGCACATCAGACCACACACACTTTGATCACTCGCTACTTGTTGACGTTCATTCTTGGACGTGGTATCATTAAACCCCCTCGTCACTTCTCACGTGTGTTTTTGTTTAAAAGAAGAAAAAAAGGGAGACCAGAGAAGCTCGCCTGCAATTCCAGTTGGTGATGGATCGTGTAGTGTGAAACCCCCTATCGCCGATCAGTCGTGTAGTGTGAAATATACACCGACTGAAAGACTCCCGGGTGCAGGAGATCCAGTCGTGTAGTGTGAACTTGGCATAAACTGCTTAGTGCTTAGTTCTGCCAACACAGCTCAGGCAAAATATACAGAATTAAACCTAATGTATGTGGACCATGAGTTTGGACATCTCATTCATTAATATTTACATTTGCACTGTTTTTAGCACCTTTATCCAAAGCCACTCGAATTATAATTGAAAACGATTTAAGCAATTGAGGATTAAGGGCTTTGCTGTGGGTTATTCAAGATAGCCTAACATAAATAAACCATATAATCATAAACGTTTATTTTATATTAATTTAAAGGTAACCTACCTCAAAACAACTTGACCTACAATAAATAAAAGAAAACACACGAGTTTGTTCTATCAGCACATCACAGCCATGCCATTTCCTGATTCCCTGAAGATGGGAAAATCGATCTCCAGCCTTGATTTATGACTCTTATGGCTTTCCACAGGACAGACACTCGTCGCTTTCTGTCTAGATTAGAACATTCACGCTTGAACGGATCACCACATTTTATGACGTCACAACGTCAACGCTCTTAATGTTCAAGTGAATGTTTGTTATTTTATTTAAATGCAGGTAAAGTCTAGAGCTTATAAACACCTGTAAAACACATATCAAGGCATCATTTTATCCCAGTCTTGTATACATTACAATATTACATCCTTAATTTCAATGTGGGAAATAATGAGTAATAAGTAATGTGTACAGTAGATCGTCCTTTATAGGTATTTATTTTAACCCTTTCAGCTTGATAAAATAATATAGGCTAAATCCTAATTTGATACCTGCAACATATACCTAAAAAATCTGAGACAAAGCAAATGAAGAGCAGGAATGCTGTAAAATGTTTAAAAACAAACTAACAAACAAAACAATCGCTGGTTCCAGCTCCACCACTGAATGTCATCACATTATTATAATGTGTTATGGAAGGTAAATATACATAATGTATATACAAAATTAACAAGAAGCTGCAAAACCATTAAGCACAGGGCATTAAATAAACACGATGCATTTTGATGCATTTCGTTCCTGTTGGAAATAATGAATGAGCACATGAAACCCACCACAATGTCATAAATCCTAGTAGGAAACTCTTTGCTGTGTTTGTATTCGCTCGTCTGCCTTCACACACATATGAACCTGAGTGACTCCCATTCTTAATCCACAGGGTTTAAAATGATGTCTCCACCCTTTGCAGCTATAACAGCTTCAACTCTTCTGGGAAGGCTTTCCACAGGGTTAGGAGTGTGTTTATGGGAATTATTTTTGACCATTCTTCCAGAAGTGTATTTGAGAGGTTAGACACTGATGTTGGACGAGAAGGCCTGGCTCACAGTCTCCGCTCTAATTCATCCCAAAGGTGATCTATCAGGAGGTCAGGACTCTGTTCAGGCCAGTCAAGTTCTTCCACACCAGACTGGCTCATCCACGTCTTTATGGTCCTTGTGCTTTGTGCACTGGTGCGCAGTCATGTTGGAACAGGAAGGGGCCATCCCCAAACTGTTCCCACAAAGTCGGGAGCATGAAATTGTCCAAAATCTCCTGGTACGCTGAAGCATTAAGAGTTCCTTTCACTGGAACTAAGGGGCCGAGCCCGACTCCTGAAGAACACCCCCACACCATAATCCCCCCTCCACCACACTTTACACTCGGCACAATACAGTCAGACAGGTACCGTTCTCCTGGCAACTGCCAAACCCATGCCTAAGTGCTTGGTTTTATACACCTGTGGCAATGGAAGTGATTGGAACACCTGAATTCAATGATTTGGATTGGTGAGTGAATACTTTTGAAGTAAGCAAAATTAACTTACAGAAATATATAAGTAGCACCTTAACACTGTAGTTAGACAGGGTGTCCACATACTTCAGGCCATATAGAAGAACATTACACCTAAAATTGGTGCTACTTTTAAATAAAAAAAGATGTTTTAAGGAGCTGATTATCAGAACGTTAAGCATTTGAAGGGTGTGGCTGCAATACCAGATTTGGCCAACAGATGCCGCCAGATGCACTGTGTTAATCAAGGCTTCAACACATGAAGCGTTTTCAGTGAAGCGCTATTGCGTCAAAAATGTCATTTCACATCATTGTACAATTTTATGACAAATACACATTTAAACATATTAACATAGTAAACAAAAACAGCACAAAAACCCCGAAATCATATATTTTACACATGCCTTTTTCCACTGTTTTCTTTTTATATGCTAAATATGCTACATACGTGCTAAATATGCTAAAAATGCTACATTGAAGCGTGGGTATCGAACCAATAATAAATGAAACACCAGACTGGTTACTTATTTCTATTTCCCACCCTGTCTGGAAACTCTGAACTGTCACCCAACCCTAGTATACACCGATCAGCCATAACATTAAAACTACTGTCCATTTTATCAGCTCCACTTACCATACAGAAGCACTTTGTAGTTCTACAATTACTGACTGTAGTCCATCTGTTTCTCTGCATGCTACATGGTCAGGACCCCCACAGAGCAGGTATTATTTAGGTGGTGGATGATCCTCAGCACTACAGTGACACTGACATGGTGGTGGTGTGTTAGTGTGTGTTGTGCTGGTATGAGTGGATCAGACACAGCAGCGCTGCTGGAGTTTTTAAACACCTCACTGTCACTGCTGGACTGAGAATAGTCCACCAACCAAAAACATCCAGCCAACAGCGCCCCGTGGGCAGCGTCCTGTGACCACTGATGAAGGTCTAGAAGATGACCGACTCAAACAGCAGCAATAGATGAGCGATCGTCTCTAACTTTACATCTACAAGGTGGACCAACTAGGTAGGAGTGTCTAATGGAGTGGACAGTGAGTGGACACGGTATTTAAAAACTTCAGCAGCGCTGCTGTGTCTCATCCACTCATACCAGCACAACACACACTAACACACCACCACCATGTCAGTGTCACTGCAGTGCTGAGAAGCATCCACCACCTAAATAATACCTGCTCTGTGGGGGTCCTGACCATTGAAGAACAGGGTGAAAACAGGCTAAAAAGGTTTGTAGAGAAACAGATGGACTACAGTCAGACGTTTGTAGGTTGCTTTGGATAACAGCATCTGCTAATTGCTGACAATGTAAATGTATTGGAACCAAGGATGATCAACAGGGGGCGCTGCACAACACACAATGGAAATAAACAGTAATAACAAGAAGTCGTTTTATTTTCCATTTTTACTGTATAAAAAAGCAAACAATATAAAAAACCTGCATAAAATGTACATGTTAATCGTGCTAACCTTGTTCCACATCACTGGTTTACACAAAATGCATTCAGAAAATGTTCTGGTCAATCAAACATTGAAGCTACGTTGATTGGCGACTGGTTGGCGCAGCAGTCTACGGAGATATTGTAAAAGGGAATCTGACATGACTAAATTGGAGTCTCATTAGAAGTTTCATTTTACATTTAGGACTTTTCTTTGGCACAAGCTTGTGATATATATACATATAAATGCTCTATTGAGCCAAAAGTATGTAGACACCCAGGCAATGAGCTTGTTGGACTTCCCACTTCTATACCAAGGGCATCTTATTTCTCAAAGTGGCTTACAGTACTGTGACAGTATATTGTATAAGCAATTGAGGATTGAGGGTTTTGCTCAAGGGCCCAACAGTGGCAACCTGGCATTGGTTTCGATTACTAGTCCGCTGGGCTACAACTGCCCTACATTTACTTGATTTTGGCTTTTCCTTTGTGTCTGTAACAGTCTCTACTTTTATTTGGCTTTTAATAAGGCTTTCAGTTAGAGGTCAGACATTGATGCTGGACAGACTTGAACCAGCGACCTTTGGATTACTAGTCCAGTACCCTAACCACTAGGCTACAACTGCTTTTTCATAGGTTGAGCCTTGAGTTCCAGCGTTGCCCAGCATATCTTTTGTAAAAGAAGAAAAGAATTGTGACCATTGACCGGACCACGGATTGGGGACACCAAACTGGTCAGATGCACCGACTGGACTTCACTTTGTGTTCAAAAAGAACCCGAAAAGAGCCAACAGCTCTTCACACTTGTTAGTATATTTAGCTTAGGGGTTAAAGTACTGGACTAGTAATCTGAAGGTCACTGGTTCAAGCCTCACCACTGACAAGTTACTGCTGTTGGGCCCTTGAGCAAGGCCCTTAATCCTTAATTGCTTAGATTGTATTCTGTCACAACTGTAAGTCGCTTTGGACTAAAGTGTTTGCCGAATGCCGAAAATGTAAATGTGTACGTGAATATAACTGATAGGAATCAGTAAATGTTTTGGCAGTTGTAGCCAAGCAGTAAAGGTACTTGACTAGTAATCAGAAGGTCGCTGGTTCAAGCCTCACCACTGCCAGGTTACTGCTGTTGGGCCCTTGAGCAAGGCCCTTAACACTCAATTGCTCAGACTGTATACTGTAAGTCGCTTTGGATAAAGGCGACTGCTAAATGCCAAATATGTAAATGTAATAGGTGTCCACATACTTTTGACCTTGTGTATTCTCAAATCTCCGAACACAAAACAAGTGCAGATGAAAGACGCAAATATGATTTTCAATATTTTGCCCATGTCTAGTCTTCGAACCCAAGCTATCAATTAAGGTGCACGCTGAAGCACTAATTTGGGCACGGCCAGGCACAGGGAGTCGGCCCTGGCACCAGATAACGCCAGTGGTTATAAGGAACTGATGGTGAAAAAATGGCTGTTTATGCAGCAAAGAGACCCGGCAGACATAACACGGTGAAACGTTCATTACTGCGTTTACGCTTTCTTCAGTCGGCCTGGCGTCCCGCGCTACATCTGTATACGAAGTAAACGTAGACCAAAAAATATATATATACAGTATATAACGTACGTTATAAGTCAGAAGACTGTCTATAATAAAAATGTACAATATAAATAAACGACCATAAGCAGGTTCCTTCAGAAATGCCCCGCCCTACACCATGTGGTCCTCAAACAGGATCTGGGCGTACACCGTTCCCGTCTTTGAAGCTGTGGCGTCGGGTAGAGGTTTGACCAGTTCGAGCTCCGCGTACGTTAGACTCTGCTCAGCGATTTTCGGCTGTAGAGGCACACAAGACAGAAGCAGATTATTCAATCCTAAAAATAATAACAAGATTTATACACCCATCAGCCATAACATTAAAACCACCTCCTTGTTTCTACACTCACTGTCCATTTTATCAGCTCCACTTACCATATAGAAGCACTTTGTAGTTCTACAATTACTGACTGTAGTCCATTTGTTTCTCTGCATGCTTTGTTAGCCCCCTTTCACCCTGTTCAGGACCCCCACAGGACCACCACAGAGCAGGTATTATTTTCACTCTTATTTAATTTAAATAAATATGTTTTTATACATGTTTCACTCTTATTTAACGTAAATAAATATAAGTTTATTTTTATTTAATTTAAATAAATATAAGTTTTATAAACTTTTTACTCTTATTTAATTCAAATAAATATAAGTTTTATAAACTTTTTACTCTTATTTAATTCAAATAAATATACATTTACTTTTATTAAATTTAAATAAATAGAAATTTACTCTTATTTAATTTAAATAAATATAAGTTTTATAAACTTTTTACTCTTATTTAATTCAAATAAATATACATTTACTTTTATTAAATTTAAATAAATAGAAGTTTACTCTTATTTAATTTAAATAAATATAAGTTTTATAAACTTTTTATAAATAGAAGTTTACTCTTATTTAATTTAAACAAAATATTCAAATGAATAGAAGTTTACTCTTATTTAATTGAAATAAATATAAAATAAACTTTTCGCTCTTATTTTTAGGCATTAAATTTTAAATTTGTTGATATTTACAAACTAAAATCAAGTGCTGCAGGTAAATAAAGGTTCAGAAAAATGAACAAATCACAGAATCTTGTTTTTATTTTATTTTATAAAATGTCGCAGCTCGTAGTTTGTAGTTATTTTTAACAAAGATAGATCTAAACTTACCAGAAGAATTTTTCTGTGCTGAGGTTTTAAAAGTTTCGGCTTCCTGGGCTTGTCAGAAATGGGAGCTGGAAATAAAATATAAAATTATCAGCATGAAAAATAAAAAAATCTATACCCCTGAGTAACGAGTGTGAGCTGAACACGCTTTTTTGCCTCCTAAAACCGGGTGTAAATAACCTGCAGCTGCTGGAGGTGATTCTCATGATTATCAGAATTTATTATTTATTATTTATTTATCATTTTTACGTCAGTAAGTGGAGTTTTCATAACAAAACAGGACCATCTTTAATCTACACCAGCCGAAAAAAATGAGTCGCAGGGAAAAAACATAAATGATTAAATAAACTTGTATGGGAATTACTTTTTGTGGAGGCTTTATGTTATATCTTGTAAACCACAGTGGGACCAGATTGTACAGAGCTGCGTCGCTTGAAAAAATGTGGAAAACCCTGATCTACACTACATGACCAAATGTATCTGGACGCCCACATGAATGCGTCTGTAAATACACTAATCAGCCATAACATTAAAACCACCTCACTGTCCATTTTATCAGCTTCACTTACCATATAGGAGCACTTTGTAGTTCTACAATTACTGACTGTAGTCCATCTGTTTCTCTACATACTTTTTTAGCCTGCTTTCACCCTGTTCTTCAATGGTCCGGACCCCCACTGGACCACCACAGAGCAGGTATTATTTAGGTGGTTGATGATTCTCAGCACTGCAGTGACACTGACATGGTGGTGGTGTGTTAGTGTGTGTTGTACTGGTATGATTGGATCAGACACAGCAGCGCTGCTGGAGTTTTTAAATACCGTGTCCACTCACTGTCCACTCCATTA
The DNA here is from genome assembly GCF_030014385.1 of Trichomycterus rosablanca. Taxonomy (NCBI): domain Eukaryota; kingdom Metazoa; phylum Chordata; class Actinopteri; order Siluriformes; family Trichomycteridae; genus Trichomycterus; species Trichomycterus rosablanca. The sequence goes on from NC_085997.1 coordinate 38,901,617, forward strand.
GACACTCCTACCTAGTCGGTCCACCTTGTAGATGTAAAGTCAGAGACGATCGCTCATCTATTGCTGCTGTTTGAGTCGGACATCTTCTAGACCTTCATCAGTGGTCACAGGACGCTGCTCACGGGGCGCTGTTGGCTGGATATTTTTGGTTGGTGGACGATTCTCGGTCCAGCAGTGACAGTGAGATGTTTAAAAACTCCAGCAGCGCTGCTGTGTCTGATCCACTCATACCAGCACAACACACACTAACACACCAGCACCATGTCAGTGTCACTGCAGTGCTGAGAATCATCCACCACCTAAATAATACCTGCTCTGTGGGGGTCCTGTGGGGGTCCTGACCATTGAAGAACAGGGTGAAAGGGGGTAACAAAGCAAAGAACAAAGAAACAGATGGACTACAGTCAGTAATTGTAGAACTACAAAGTGCTTCTATATGGTAAGTGGAGCTGATAAAATGGCTGATTCAAAATCATTTGAACCACTTTACACGTCCGAATTTGCTCCTTCCAGTTTGCTTGATGAGCTACAGCTTTAGTAAATTCATTATTGATGTAGTAATGTAATAAGAAGAAGATGATTTACCTTTAGCAGGGATTTCGGGCGGTTCCTCGACCCTCTGATCTTTTTTCTTCGTCTTATACCTTCTTTGTTTTTTGGGAAGCGCCGGCGACAGACTGTCCACACTAGTGACGGTCTCACCGGAACTAAACGTGAACAGACGGACATCAGCTTAGAGTTTCAATTTAAAATGTATATTTTATTTCTGCATGTTGTCCCCTTTTCTCCCTGTTTAGTCATAACCAGTTCCTCTTTCAGTGCTGGAGACCCAGATGGTGTATGAGGAGGGTATATTCTCCTGACACGCCCTCCCCCCTGATGCGATTCCTTCTTATTTACCCGTACTTCGGTGTATCGGCCTGTGAGGTCGGTCTCGCGCAGGGAGAGTCTCCACGTTTATCCACTTTTGTACATACGCCTTGTCTCCCAGACCCCGCCCACTTTTTAGTCCCATCTTTTCCCACCCAGCAGACTAGCGGCTGCACTGCCAATCGTGTCCGCTAGGGGGCGCCCAGCCGACTGGTAGCACAGCTGAGATTCAAACTCAGGTATTCGCCACATGAGCGCCTAAATAATACAATATTACAGTATTTAATTTTCTCACCTGTTCTGTGGACTCTTCACCAAATGGTAATTTTCTAAAAGGACAAGAGCAAAAAAAAAAGACAACATAAGATAGGATACGGGTACTGGGACACATACTGGGAATTTGTTACGTTATACTAGTATATAGAAGGTGTCTATAGCAAGCAATCATCATTGATGTCTTAACTCGACGTCAATTATTCCCCAAAACACGCTGAACCGTGGACTCGTCTCCCCACAGAACACGTTCCCACTGTCTTTCGGTCCATCTGAGATGAGCTCGGACCCAGAGAACCCGACAGCGCTTCTGTATTGAACCTGTACTGATGTGTTCGTGTTTCAGGTTGCATTTCTTGATGCAGTGGTGAGCCGTGTTAAATGACAACGCTTTTCCGAAGCGTTTCTGAGACCATGTGGCTGTATTTATTACAGTAGCATTGCACATTCAACAACAGTCTCCAGATCTTCTCTAGATCCTGGAACCTCCTTGACCCCAAACACCCTTGCCACCCTCCCACCCCAAATGAATGATGCGCACCTTTTAAATGCCTCTTCTTCTGAAGGTACTGGCAGCAGACGACCACGGTAAACATACACATGCACAAGAGTCCTACACAGCATATCAGCACTGCACACAGATACACATCTGAAACAAACACACACACACACACACACACCAGATCAGAACGTGATGAGAATACACTAAACAGTCAAAAGTATGTGGACACTGGTCTATACACTAACACAGATTCCCTCCCACATTAAGTCAGTAGAACCTTTGTGGGGTCTGGCACTGGTGCCAGATAAACAGAGGGTGACATGGTGGTTCGGTGGGTAGCACTATCGCCTGGGTTCGAATCCCAGGTGGAACAATCCAGGTCCGTTCTCCTTGTGTCTGTGTGGGTTTCCACCAGGAGCTCCGGTTTCCTCCCACAGTACAAATACATGCAGTCAGGTTAAGTGGAGCTACTAAAATTGCCCTGAGATAGACTGGCGCCCTGTCCAGGGTGTTTCTGGGTGCCTTGTGCCCACTGAGAGCCGGGATAGGTTCCAGTACCCCCGTGACCCTGATTAGGGTAAGTGGAATACCCCAAACTGTTGCTTCAAAGTGATCGTATCACATTTTATGTGTCTGGCTAAAAGACCTGAAGTCAGTAATAAGAAGTGATGTCCACATACTTTTGGCTATAATGTGCACCTTAGTCCAGATATGGAAAACGACCTTCAGAGTTCCGTTTGTTTTCCTTTCATCACACGGTTTAGACTAAATTTGGAAATAGGAACCAGGACGAGGTTTCTTTAGTCAGATTGCTGAAATCCAAACTTCTGCTCCACCTCCAGGGCTGGTGCACGTCTCGGAGCTGGGCACTATTTTGGTCCGGGACCGTACGGTTCAGAATAACTCTGTGGCTTACCTTCAAACAGACTCCAGAGTCGCTCCTTGGGCCGGGCGGCTGGGAGTACGTGCACTGCAGAAACAGAAACGGAGGAGAGACGTAAGGGCTCATCACCGAGGGTTAAATAACGTTAATCACAGGCCGGCGTGGGTGGGATGACAGCGTGGAGGCCGGCGCTTTCCCTGGGCGTGCTCTTCCTCCCGATGCCCGACACCCTTGGGGAGGCTCTGAAATATTCATGAGCCTGGCAGTCGGTGCCCACGCATGGCGAAATGCCATCGGAAGTCTAACAGTGTGTAAAACCATTTCAAACTGTGGGCATCTGTATGTAGATGATTTGACACTTTTGGGAATACTTGCTTTAAGATTTTGGAATGTGTCTATATATATATATATATATATATATATATATATATAATTATTATTATTATAAATATTCTGCTCTCTAATAATAATAACGCTCCGGCCGTCTTAACCCACAACACACACAATGTGTAAATGTTCCAGCAGCTTCCGGTGTAGTGACGAAGCGTCGCTCCCTACTCCCTACACACTCTGAAGTTCACTTCATTTGAACATTCTCGTTACCTTTGGATCAGAATCTCACTTAAAATGGTGGAATACCCTACGTAGTGCACTTCACAGGAACGACCGGGGTGAATGAAACGCTCCTACAGAATCGGCACTGATGGTTGAAAGAGCGCTTTCTGAACCAATCAGAGCTTCTGATTGTAATTGTTAGTAAGAAATGCTGTTATTTGCATTTATTCGGTTTGCGTCACACAGATGACGTGGTAATGAAACGCTCGATCGGCTTTCTAACGACTTCCTGTTTTACTTCACCACCGGGAAAAGTTTGGAGGTTTTTAATTATAAGCACATGTACAAAATAACGTATTCTGTTCCTAATGGGACGCACGCTTATAAATGTAATAGCGTCTGGAAGAACAGAAGCTAAGGTAAGCAGCGGTTATGATTGTTTTTGCTGTGTTTGGGATTTTGGCCGCTGTGCCGTGATTTATCGAGCGCTTTTGTTCTGTAATGAAAACAAAACGTATCAGTTGAAGCTTTTAACTGGAACCTTCTTGTTATAGAAATTACATTCATTTACACAATGAGGAGGAAAGTAAAGACACGAAGTAAAACGGCTAAATACACTCGCTAATCTGTTGTTGTTTTTATCTGAACTTACAGATTATTTCTTTATTTCTACGCTACATTTACAAGATATGTTTTGTGTAGATTATATTGACTCCTGACTCGACTCAGACTCGTATTTTGTGACTTGTGAACATCTCTGGTGAGAGTTTGTGTCTGTGTAGATGTAGGATGAGAATGCCTGGCTCACAATTGACATTCCGCCTTTATAATTAGAGCACTGTGCAGACCAGAGACTTGCAGAGAGCCGTACCGCGTATGGCTGAGTGTATCAGCCACTCCTAGAACAGCGAGCAGTGGTCAGTGATGAACCCTGTCGGACACTCGGGAGCTGGAGATCTCGGCACTGGAGGGCTGGAACAGCAGAAATTCCCACAGACACATTCAAGACAAGACTTGAAGCTACTGTAGCCACGAGGTTAGGGGGCGACTCCATGGTGAGACATCCATAATTAGGGATTATTAATGCCTGTCAGAACCGGACAATGAATAGAGGCTTTCTCTTGGTCACCAAAGTACATTTCGGAACAATGATCTACCACAGCGTCCATTCGTCCGGTTTAAAAGGAGACGTCCAGCTGCCAGAGAGACAGAGGCTCTCAGACGACATTAATAGCACAGCTGCATGAATACTGTCCAAGAAGCTGCCGGTCAGTGTACACGGCTTTTATTAGACGCACAAGTTACGAGGGGTCCGGATACTGAACAGGGTCTGTCCTTTTTATTCCAAAGTCGTCGTCTCGAGTGCGGTCCAGTTCCTCACCAAAACCTCGTGTTGTTCTCCTGCCCACGAGTGCAGTCCAGTTCCTCGCCAGAACCTCGTGTTGTTCTCTTGCCCACGAGTGCAGTCCAGTTCCTCGCCAGAACCTCATGTTGTTCTCCTGCCCACGAGTGCAGTCCAGTTTCTTGCAAGAACCTCGTGTTGTTCTCCTGTCCACGAGGTCCAGTTCCTCCCCAGAACCTCGTGTTGTTCTCCTGCCCACGAGTGCAGTCCAGTTCCTCCCCAGAACCTCATGTTGTTCTCCTGCCCACGAGTGCAGTCCAGTTCCTCGCCAGAACCTTGTGTTGTTCTCCTGCTTACGAGTGCAGTCCAGTTCCTTGCCAGAACCTTGTGTTGTTCTCCTGCCCACGAGTGCAGTCCAGTTCCTCGCCAGAACCTTGTGTTGTTCTCCTGCCCACGAGTGCAGTCCAGTTCCTCGCCAGAACCTCGTGTTGTTCTCCTGCCCACGAGTGCAGTCCAGTTCCTCGCCAGAACCTCGTGTTGTTCTCTTGCCCACGAGTGCAGTCCAGTTCCTCGCCAGAATCTCGTGTTGTTCTCCTGCCCACGAGTGCAGTCCAGTTCCTCCCCAGAACCTCGTGTTGTTCTCCTGCCCACGAGTGCAGTCCAGTTCCTCCCCAGAACGTCGTGTTGTTCTCCTGCCCACGAGTGCAGTCCAGTTCCTCCCCAGAACGTCGTGTTGTTCTCCTGCCCACGAGTGCAGTCCAGTTCCTTCCCAGAACGTCGTGTTGTTCTCCTGCCCACGAGTGCAGTCCAGTTCCTCCCCAGAACCTCGTGTTGTTCTCCTGCCCACGAGTGTTTTGGTGTTTTTTTTTTTTGCTTATGTCTCAAATTCACCATGGCTCCCTTTTGGATCGGTCAGTTTCCATCGGGTCTGGCTGCACGTCCACCCGACACCTCCCTCAAATCGTTCTCCTGCCCACAAGCGTCGCCGGACTCGCCCGCTCGCCTTGTCATGCCACCGTGTACTTAAATCAAAACCACATCCTTTACGCCGCGGTACACTGTCTATGAGAAAACACAAGAGCTTTCGACGGCTGAGGCATACTCGTTTCCCTAAACCGTCATAGCTGGGTTTAACAATATTCTACTCGGCCAAAAGTATGTGGACACGTCTTCAGTGACGACTTCAGTGATCAACATCCATTGCAAAAAAAGCACCGTCCATAATCTGTGATGGTAAATTATTTGAACCACTTTATTCCCTCCAAAATTTGCTCCTTCTAATGAGCCTGATGAGCTGCAGCTTTAATACATTTATTGTTATATTAAACTAGACGCCTCCTAGTATATAAGAGCATTCGGCATTGATATCTCTTGAACCTTGACCATTTTTCTCAAAAACAAGCTGAACTCTGGACGAGTGGACTCGTCTCCCCACAGAACACCTTCCCGTCTTCTTTCGGTCCATCTGAGATGAGCTCGGACCCAGAGAACCCGACGACGCTTCTGTATTGAGCTGAGGTACGTCTTTCTCTGTGTGTAATAGTGATAGAGTGTCAGGTTGCATTTCAGGGCAGTGATAGCTCAGTGGTTAAGGTACTGGACTAGTCATCAAAAGGTTGCCGGTTTAACCTCCTAAGTTAAGCAGAAAACAATTCAAGAATTCGAGCCATTGATGCTTAAGGGCCTTATTTAGGGGCCCAACAGTGATGTGAGCGGGCTTGAACCAGCAACACTGTGATTACTAGTCCAGTACTTTAACCGCTAGGCTACAACTGCCCATAAAGACAACACATTTACATTCCCGGCATTTAGCAGACGCTTTTATCCTAAGCAGCATACAATTCAAGGCGTTAATGGTTAGGGGCCTTGCTCAAGGGCCCAACAGTGGCAACTTGGCAGTGGTGGGGCTTGAACCAGCAACCTTATGCTTACTAGTCCATTACCTTAACTGCTAAGCTACAACTTCCCAACTCAGGGGCCCAACAGTGATGTGGGGGGCTTGAACCAGCAATACTGTGATTACTAGTCCAGTACTTTAACCGCTAGGCTACAACCTCCAAACTGCCCATAAAGACAACACATTTACATTCATGGCATTTAGCAGATGCTTTTATCCAAAGCAGAACACAATTCAAGAATTCAAGCCATTGATGCTTAGGGGCCTTGCTCAGGGGCCCAACAGTGATGTGGTGGGGCTTGAACCAGCAACATTCTGATTACTAGTGCAGCATTAATCGTTAAGCTACCATTTTCCCTGCGAGACCTGGTTTGACGAGTGTGGTGGAAAAGAACTCCATTGGTCTGCATGGACCACTGATGAGCTCAACCCAAGTGAATACCACTGGGATGAATTGGAATGTTGACTGTGAGCTTCTCATCCAACAATAGTGACTGTCCACCAAAGCCTTTCCAAAAGATTGGAGGTACAAAGGGGGTCAACTCACTACAAACGCCAATGGTTTTGGAACGGACCTTCCAGCCAGCTCATGCTCACGTGTCCACATACTTTCGGCTGTACGGTGTACATCGTACAGATTATCGTACCTCTGAGTTCGGTGGCCGCCGCGGACACGTCCGAACCTTTCCACCTGTCGCGGTGCTGTTTGAACTCCTGAACCCGACAGCTGTACAGACCGGCGTCGTCCCTGGACACGCTGAGGACCAGGAGGTCGTAGATCCTGCCCTGCTTCACCACCATGAGCTTGATTTTGGGCCTGATGAAGCTCTTGGTGTAGTTCCCGTAGAACCTGGACTTCCTCAGGTTCACCTTGGCCAGGAGCTGCTCGTCCCCTCCCGAGGCCGGATGGAAGATCCAGCGTACGACGGGCGGGGTGTCGGGCGTGAGGCGCTGGCTCAGCTGACACGACAGGCTGGCGTTGTTACCCTCAGCCACCACGGTGAACGGGGACGGCGTGACCGTGACGTTGATGGAGACGACATCTGGAGACGAAGAACAAATGACCATTCATTAATGAAAATATACTTTATATAGCCTAGTGGTTAAAGTAGTAGACGAGCAATCAAAAGATCGCTGGTTCAAGCCCCACCACTGCCAGGTTGTCCCTGTTGGGCCCCTTAATGGCTCAGACTATATGCTGTAGCTGTATAATAAGTCGCTTTGGATAAAAGCGTCTCCTAAATGCCAAAAATATTTACATTTGCATTGTGACAGTATACACTGATCAGCCATAACATTAAAACCACCTCCTTGTTTCTACAATCACTGTCCATTTTATCAGCTCCACTTATTATATAGAAGCACTTTGTAGTTCTACAATTACTGACTGGAGTCCAGCCTGCTTTCACCCTGTTCCTCATGATTCTCAGCACTGCAGTGACTCTGACATGGTGGTGGTGTGTTAGTGTGTGTTGTGCTGGTATGAGTGGATCAGACACAGCAGTGCTGCTGGAGTTTTTAAACACCGAGTTTACTCACTGTCCACTCTATTAGACACTCCTACCTAGCTGGTCCACCTTGTAGATGTAAAGTCAGAGACGATCGCTCATCTATTGCTGCTGTTTGAGTCGCTCATCTTCTAGACCTTCATCAGTGGTCACAGGATGCTGCCCACGGGGCGCTGTTGGCTGGATATTTTTGGTTGGTGGACGATTCTCAGTCCAGCAGTGACAGTGAGGTGTTTAAAAACTCCAGCAGCGCTGCTGTGTCTGATCCACTCATACCAGCACAACACACACTAACACACCACCACCATGTCAGTGTCACTGCAGTGCCCTGTGGGGGTCCTAACCATTGAAGAAAAAGGGGGCTAACAAAGAATGCAGAGAAACAGATGGACTACAGTCAGTAATTGTAGAACTACAAAGTGCTTCTATATGGAAAGTGGAGCTGATAAAATGGACAGTGAGTGTAGAAACAAGGAGGTGGTTTTAATGTTATGGCTGATTGGTGTACAGTCTGAGCAATTGAGAGTTAAGGGCCTTGCTCAAGGGCCCAACAGTAACAACCTGGCAGTGGTGGGGCTTGTACCAGTGACATTTTGATTACTAGTCAAGTACCTTAAGTACTAGGCTCCTAACTGCTCCTATTAATATGGGCACAGAGAAGTCACCAGCAGCAGTCGATCATATTCATTGTACATTTTCATTACTTAGCAGACACTTTTATCAATATAGTGGTAGCTTGGTGGTGGTGGGACTTGAACCAACAACCTTCTGATTACTACACAGGTGCCTTACCCACTGAGCTAATTTTTTGACCTGAGAAATTAAGACACCAGGACCACCATGTCCAAAACTGATAATATTTTACAGACCTGGCAACCTCTGCTCCAGTTTACTGAGTGTACTGGTTTCGATGGCCCATATGGAAAGCGTTATTCGGATCCCAGACACATGTCAGCCTGGCGAGGGAAGCCAATAATAACAGCTTCCCAATTTTTATTAACATGCGTCCCTGCACGTCACGCCAACATCTGGATTTCTAGTTTCGGGAGTCGAACCGTCGGCAGACAGGAAAGCCAAACAAACAAAGGTGCGTTTAACGTCTCTGTGTGTGCTGAAGTCGCGGTGCTGGATTTAGTAACGGATATCGTGCACCAGTATGGCTTCGGCTCCAGTTTGGGAGCTGGGAGCTGGGTTGTGGTGTTTACGGTATTCTGGTCAGGCCGAGTCACCAACCACAACAGAGTCGGAGCCAAAAGAGTCGCTTTCTGCTCCCGAAAATAATCTGCACTCAGAAATATACTTGTTTTTGTTCAGAGCTCAAGAAGGACATACAGCATGTTCAAAAGTATGTGGACAGCTGTTGTATCTAAGAGGGATCTTTTATATGTTGGTTATAAGCGGTGAGGGTGGGAGGAGGAGTAATTGCTCGTGTCTGAGAGACTGATACCCCTTTTCCACTGACGGGGATCTGGCGAACTAGGGTTCTCATCTGGCACCACAGAATATTCGGTTTTTCAGCGCGAACCGTGATGTCATCTGTTGGCGTGTCACAGTGTAGAGGTTTGGGTGCTTTCACATGAGACATTATAACATTATATAGAATTTAAACCACAAAAAATAAAGCGTAACGTGGCTTGTTGTACTAAAACAATGACCGATGAAGTTGGGCAGTACAGAGCGCTTATAACCAGTACAGAGCACTTATAACCAGTACAGAGTGCTTATAACCAGTACAGAGTGCTTATAACCAGTACAGAGCTCTTATAACAGTACAGAGCACTTATAACAGTACAGAGTGCTTATAACCAGTACAGAGCACTTATAACAGTACAGAGCACTTATAACCAGTACAGAGCACTTATAACAGTACAGAGCACTTATAACCAGTACAGAGCGCTTATAACCAGTACAGAGCACTTATAACCAGTACAGAGCACTTATAACAGTACAGAGCACTTATAACCAGTACAGAGCACTTATAACCAGTACAGAGCACTTATAACAGTACAGAGCACTTATAACCAGTACAGAGCACTTATAACCAGTACAGAGCACTTATAACAGTACAGAGCACTTATAACCAGTACAGAGCGCTTATAACCAGTACAGAGTGCTTATAACCAGTACAGAGCACTTATAACAGTACAGAGCACTTATAACCAGTACAGAGCACTTATAACCAGTACAGAGCACTTATAACCAGTACAGAGCACTTATAACCAGTACAGAGCTCTTAATAAGGACAAAACAAAGATTGTTGTGTTTGGTAGCAAAGAAAAGAGGACCAGTGTCAGTGAGCACCTCAGTTCCCGGGCTCTAAAAACCAAAGACCAAGTCCAAAATCTTGGCGTTGTAATAGACTCAGATCTCACATTCACCAGCCATATAAAAACCATCACCAAAACAGCCTTCTACCATCTCCAAAATCAAGGGTCTAGTGTGCCAACAAGACCTAGAGAAGCTGATCCATGCTTTTATCTCCAGTAGGGTGGACTATTGTAATGGTCTCTTAACTGGACTTCCCAAAAAGACCATTAAACAGTTACAGCTCATTCAGAACGCTGCTGCTAGAGTTTTAACTAAGACGAAGAGAACTGAGCACATCACTCCAGTTCTAAAATCTCTACACTGGCTTCCGGTTAGTTACAGAATAGAATTTAAAGTGCTGCTACTGGTCTATAAATCACTGAATGGGTTCGGCCCAGAATACATCTCAGAAATGTTTAGAGAATATAAACCCAGTAGATCTCTTAGATCCATGGACTCAGGTCAGCTAGTTGAGCCCAGAGTTCAAACTAAACATGGTGAAGCAGCATTTAGCTGTTGGGCTGCATATAACTGGAACAGACTGCCAGGAGATATTAGATGTTCCTCAAATGTAGAAATCTTTAAATCCAGGTTAAAAACTTTTCTTTTTTCTTGTGCCTATGATTGAGCTTGAAATTTTTGCTATTACCCTCATTTTACCATATTTCTTTTAGTTTTTCATGCTTTTCTAAATTGTAGTGTATATTTTACTATATTTTCCTTTAGTTTCCATGTTCTTAATTTTTTATCTCTCTTGTTTTAATTTCATATTCCCTAAATCGTAGGGTATATTTTACAATATTTTCTTTTAATTTTTCATGTCCTTAATTTTTTATCTCCCTTGTTTGAATTTCATGTTGTCTTAATTGTAACTAAATGTTTGCAAGAAGTCTTTCTGAGGTTTTAGATCTCAGGAATGTTTTAATGCTTTTAATTTTTCCTTATGTAAAGCACTTTGAATTGCCACTGTGTATGAAAGGTGCTATACAAATAAACTTGCCTTGCCTTATAACCAGTACAGAGCACTTATAACCATAACCAGTACAGAGCACTTATAACCAGTACAGAGACACTTATAACCAGTACAAAACCAGCGGGTCGGTTCTCTACAAAACACCTGGTTTGAAGACACCTGAACAGAACCGGTTCAAGAACCAGAGTTCTTTTGGTGGAAAAGCGCTATGAGAGACTCTTACAGTCTGGATTTAGCTCCATCTGATTTCCACCTTTTGGGACGCTTAAAGAAGCTTTAAGGGGAAGAAGATTTTCATCTGGTGATGATGTGAAAGCAGCGGCGCATTAGTGGCTGATGGCATTTTCCAGCGTCAATGCTTCGGAAGGCGACGATGTAGAGAAGTGATGGAGTTTGTTTTTAATTCTTGATAAATAGAGTTTAAAAAGTGCTGAAACTTTTTGAAGATCTCTCATAGATTTTTGAAACGTCTTATTGAGCGCCTTTGGGATGAATCGGAATGTCCATCCCAAGCCAGGCCTTCTCCTTTAATGTCAGTTCCTGTTGCCTTTCTAAAGTGTTCAGACCATTTATAGGGTAGTTGTAGCCTAGTGGTTAAGGTACTGGACTAGTAATCAAAAGGTCGCTGGTTCAAACCCTCTGTCAGGCCCTTCAGCAAGGCCCTTAACCCACAAGTGCTTAGACAGAATACTGTCACAGTACTGTAAAAAGCGCCTGCTAAATGCTCACTCGCTCACTTTCTTAACCGCTTATCCAATCAGGGTCACGGGGGGTGCTGGAGCCTATCCCAGCTTTTCAGTGGGTGCAAGGCACACAGTAACACCCTAGACGGGGCGCCAGTCCATCACAGGGCACACACACACACACACACACACACACACCTATAGGGCAATTTAGTGTCTCCAATGAACCTGACTGCATGTTTTTGGACTATGGGAGGAAACCCACGCAGACACGGGGAGAACATGCAAACTCCGCACAGAAAGGACCCGGACCGCCCGGCCTGGGGATGGAACCCAGGACCTTCTTGCTGTGAGGCGACAGTGCTACCCACCGAGCCACCGTGCCGCCCCCTGCTAAATGCTGAAAATGTACATTTGATATATATTCACACCAGCGCCGAGATTCTGAACTCCTCGGTTCGAAACTCGGTGTTGCCACCGGTTAGCTGGGCGCCATCTAGCGGGCATAATCGGCAGTGCCTGCAGGTAGGGATGACCGGACTATGCTGGTGGGGTCTTCAAACGCTGTGTACGGACCCTGATTAGCAGATAGAGGCGCCTGTGCAGAGTGCATGGGTGGAAAAGGGTTCCGTTAGGGGCTGTGTGTGGGTCGGAGGAGGCGTGAGCAGCAATATACCCACCTCAACTGCAAAAAATCGGGGATCCCCCAGCAGCGGACGACAAATTGACTACGATAAATTGACTATGATAAATTGGGAGAAAAATGCATAAAATATAATAACAGTAATAATTACAATAAAAGAAAACAGGTTTATAATCAGGCGTCCACCATGAGAGAATGCTGATCAAATTTAGGCAAGAACCCAAGAACCCAAGTCCAGCGCTCCTGTCAGTCCACAGTTTTTTGGTCAGTGCACACACACACACACACACACACACACATTACAAACCCAATCCGAGTATTGATTAGATACCAGAACAGGAAGTTCTTACCTTTCAGAAGGACACTAGTCAGGAGAACTCTGAGCGCTGCACAGATCTTCATTCTCCACCTCGACTGGCTCCATAAAAAAGTTCCGTGGTGCCACAGAGAGGCGCCGCCGAGTCCTCCTTTCTTTCTCCTCCGTCTCCTCTGTGAAACCTGACACGGGGTGAGAGTTTTCCCTTTTTTTCGTTTGGGTGCACCCCTTCACTCCTCCCTCTGTTCCTCACACACATACACACAGACACACACACACACAGGCGGGGGTCGGACCGCTGGCCGAGTCCAGTTTCTTTCTCAGAAGTAAACAAAAACGATTTGTCTGGCTGGACTGTCTCACTCTTGTTCCTGTAGACAGTTTGGTTGGTGTGGTAGTGCCTGACCTCACTAATGTTCTTTTGACTAAATGGGCCCAGATTTTCATCAGACTAATAAAAACCCAGTAAAACTAAAACCTGAGTCCATTTTAAAATCACAATGATTTAATTCTAGACTTCATATAGAAATGCTCTGCTTATTGCACATACACAAGAGCTACAGCATCAACAATTTAACAAACATCATCCATCTCTGTCTGTCTGTCCATCCATCCGTCCGTCTATCTGGCTGTCAGTCAGTCTTCTGTCTATCCATCCATCTGTCTGTCTGTCTGTCTGTCTGTCTGTCTGTCTGTCTGTCTGTCAGTCAGTCTGTCTGTCTGTCTATCTATCTATCTATCTATCTATCTATCTATCTATCTATCTATCTATCTATCTATCTATCTACCTGTCTGTCTGTCTGTCTGTCAGTCTATCTATCTATCTATCTGTCTGTCTGTCTGTCTATCTATCTATCTATCTATCTATCTATCTATCTATCTATCTATCTATCTATCTATCTGTCTATCTATCTAGCTTTCTGTCTATCTGTCTGTCTGTCTGTCTGTCTGTCTGTCTATCTAGCTTTCTGTCTGTCTGTCTGTCTGTCAGTCTATCTATCTATCTATCTATCTATCTGTCTGTCTGTCTATTTATATATCTATCTACCAGTCTGTCTGTCTATCTGTCTTTCTTTCTTTCTATCTGTCTGTCCTTCCTTCTATCTGACTGTCTTTCTTTCTGTCTATCTCTTTCTTTCTATTTGTTTGTCTTTCTTTTACTGTCTATCAATCTGTCTGTCTGTCTATCAATCTGTCTGTCTGTCTATCCATCCATCCATATCTATCTATCTGTCTATCTTTCTATCTATCTGTCTTTCTGTCTGTCTGTCTGTCTGTCTGTCTGTATGTCTGTCTTTCTTTCTGTCTGTCTTTCTTTTACTGTCTGTCTATTAATCTGTCTGTCTGTCTGTCCGTCCGTCCATCCATCTATCTATTTATCCAATCATTTATCAATCCATATTTGATGATTTTATACTATTTGGCATTGATCACCAGGTAAACCAAACTCAAATGTACTAAATGATCTTTTCATGTTTGATTGACCCATTTTTATTAATCTATCCACCCAGCCATAATTTATACCAATCTAACTGTCCGGCCTCACATCTATCCATCCATCCAATCAGCCATCCATCTAATAATTATTTACATTAATCCATCCACAGTGGTCAAAACATACATATTAAAAACAGTAAACATTCTATAGCTACTTTAAATCAGGTGATGACAGGTGAACCTCAAGGTTCTGTGCTTGGCCCTCTACTTTTGTCACCCTGTGTGCAACAGTCATCTGGTCTCACAGCTAGATGCAGCCCTTCCCCCAAGAGGACTGGTAGATCTCAGCACACATTTCAGCCTGCGTTACAGACTCTGCATAAACCATCACCAGATCAAACTCAATAAAGTCCGAATCTGAACGACAGAAACCAGCGTGCGGTCACTGGCTACATCAAAGTGATCCTACAGTCTCTTCCATGTGTTCAACACAGGCCTAATAACAATAAGAAGCCTCCCGTCACTCCTCCGAACCTCTGGTGCTACTTCTCTAAAGTAGTCCCTGAGTCTTTGATGCTTTTCTACTGAGTAACCAATGGAACCGTTGAAGAGCCTAAAGTGATCCACATGGTCACCATAGTGGACAATTATTAGGAGGTGTGCATTATTCACCACAGAGCAGGTATTATTTAGGCGGTGGATCATTCTCAGCACTGCAGTGACACTGACATGATGGTGGTGTATTAGTGTGTGTTGTGCTGGTATGAGTGGATCAGACCGAGCAGCGCTGCTGGAGTTTTTAAATACCGTGTCCACTCACTGTCCACTCTATTAGACACTCCTACCTAGTCGGTCCACCTTGTAGATGTAAAGTCAGAGACGATCGCTCATCTATTGCTGCTGTTTGAGTCGCTCATCTTCTAGACCTTCATCAGTGGTCACAGGACGCTGTTGGCTGGATATTTTTGGTTGGTGGACGATTCTCAGTCCAGCAGTGACAGTGAGGTGTTTAAAAACTCCAGCAGCGCTGCTGTGTCTGATCCCCAGGCGGGGCGGTCCGGGTCCTTTCCGTGTGGAGTTTGCATGTTCTCCCCGTGTCTGTGTGGGTTTCCTCCGGGAGCTCCGGTTTCCTCCCACAGTCCAAAAACAAGCAGTCAAAGTTAATTGGAGACACTGAATTGCCCTATAGGTGAATGGGTGTGTATGTGTGTCTGGACTGGCGCCCCGTCCAGGGTGTTACTGTGTGTAAAAAGCTGGGACAGGCTGTTTGTTATCCAAACCCTGTTTGGATAAGCGGTTAAGAACGTGAGTGAGTGAGTGAGTGAGTGAGTGAGTAAGCCTCCCTCCCATCCCCAACCCCAGTCATTTGAACCATGGTAGTTCTACAGTAGTTCTACTTACGGTTCCTTGATGGTGGACCAAACTTGTGCTTTCCTTAAACACAGAAGCTCCACTGCTGTTGGAAGTCGTTTTATTTTCAATCAAATAAGGAAAATAAACAGATAAAAATAGCTGCAGTATTTCCAGCTCTGTGTGAAGTCATTTCATTGTCGTATTGCTGTTTTTGGACCACAGAAACCCTACATGGACCATAAAAAACACCCAGAGAAGTCCGGACTCCGTCCTCACCTCACTGTTTGGACACATTCTTTCCATGTCTGTATTTATTACACCTTACAAAGACATGAAAAATCTTACTACAATCTTACTTACATTAAATGTGACTGGGTTATGCTGCCCCCTTGTGGACAAAGTATAGTACTACATAAGAACTCTCAAATCCACGTGAATACACTGATGTCCACAATAAATTTCACTGGTGGCCATAGGTTAAGTTACTGGACCATTAATCCACCACCAGTAAGGGTAAACTGGATGTCACGAGGGAGAAGAGTATTTAGAGACTGGGAATAACCGGAGCATAACGGCTTCTACGTGAGCCACTCGGGGCATTACGACCAGCATATTGCGACTGGGAATGGCCGGAGCGATAACGGCTATACGCAAGCCACTCGGGCATTACTGCCAGCTCGTTGAGACTGGGAATAACCGGAGTGCAAACGGCTTCAGCGTAAGCCACTCGGGGCATTAAGACCAGCATATTGCAACTGGGAATGGCCAGAGCAATAACAGCTACACGCAAGCCACTCGGGCATTGACCCCAGCTCGCAGGTGTACTGGGGTTGGCCGGAGCGAGACTCGGCTTAAAGAAAAGCCACTCGGGCACTTCCGCTAGCACGTAGTGGCTACCAAAGTAAAAGCGTTGGCTAAGGAGGCAAAAGGGAGGATTCGAACCGGGGCTGTCAGACACGGAAAAGCGGTAACTTCACCGATCAGCCATTCCAGCTGTAATGAATCCAAGGCAGCTTTTGGCTTACAAGGGTGCTACCAAATGTCGGTCCGTTTGGTCCTAGCTTCATGCTAGCGCTGTTTGAGCTAACTGAAGCCAGGAACCACAAACAAACAACAGCGCGCGGGCTGTAAAAACCGCACCAGCTATCCCTAACCAATAGAACCAAAACCCCTAACTTACCTCGGCCTTGCGACCTACACACCCCAATGCCATAAGGGCACCGGGGGCTACCACTGGCCCTGCAAAGCCGGCAGGTATTGTGCCACCATGCCAGGAAAAAAAAAACAAAGGAAAACAACCAGAAGGTGCGACGCCTGCAGCCTAGCGACGCCCCCCTTAAGTAGGTATGTCACAGCTGCAGGTCGTTCGCCCTAACGAGCTGGCCGTCTACATGAGGCCATGCTCGTTGGTGATCTGTAAAGCCTGCAACGTCAGGAACCGATGGTAGGCTCTACTGACGCCGCAGACACCTTACACTGGATGCCTGAATAGTGGCTGAAACACCTAAACTTAATAATTATAAGGCGTGTCCACATATATTTGCCCTATTATATAGTGTGTATATTATTCTTAACTCTCTCTCTATTAGAATTCATTGCTGAGTATTTCACAGCTGTAAGTGTCATTGTCGCACAGCAATAGAGATACTGGGAACCCGGGTTCGAGCCTGACCTCACTGTGTCTGTGTTGGTTTCTTTGCACCTTTCCAAAAACATTAGGGAGGAGGACTGACTGATCTGAATTTCCTCTTGGTGTAAATGTGAGTGTGTGTGTGTGTGTGTGTGTGTGTGTTGCCCTGCTATGGATTGGCATCCTGTCCAGACCCGGGTGTGTTCCTGCCCTGCAACTGGTGTTTTTACAGTGGGGCCAAAAAGTATTTAGTGAGCCACTGATTGTGCAAGTTCTCCTACTTAGAAAGATGAGAGAGGTCTGTAATTTTCATCATAGCTACACTTCAACTATGAGAGACAAAATGAGAAAAAAAAATCCAGGAAATCACATGGTAGGATTTTTAAAGAATTTATTTGTAAATTATGGTGGAAAATAAGTATTTGGTCACCCACAAACAAGCAAGATTTCTGGCTCTCACAGACCTGTAACTTCTTCTTTAAGAAGCTCTTCTGTCCTCCACTCGTTACCTGTATTAATAGCACCTGTTTGACCTCATTATCTGTATAAAAGACACCTGTCCACAGCCTCAAACAGTCAGACTCCAAACTCAACCATGGCCAAGACCAAAGAGCTGTCGAAGGACACCAGGAAGAAAATTGTAGACCTGCACCAGGCTGGGAAGAGTGAATCTACAATAGGCAAGCAGGTTGGTGTGAATAAATGAACTGTGGGAGCAATTGTAAGAAAATGGAAGACATACAAGACCATTGATAATCTCCCTCGATCTGGGGCCCCACGCAAGATCTCATCCCGTGGGGTCAAAATGATCATGAGAACGGTGAGCAAAAATCCCAGAACTACATGGAGGGACCTGATGAATGACCTGCAGAGAGCTGGGACCAAAGTAACAAAGGCTACCATCAGTAACACACTACGCCGAGAGGGACTCAAATCCTGCAGTGCCAGGCGTGTCCCCCTGCTTAAGCCAGTACATGTCCAGGCCCGTCTGAAGTTTGCCAGAGAGCATATGGATGATCCAGAAGAGGATTGGGAGAATATCATGTGGTCAGATGAAACCAAAATGGAACTTTTTGGTAAAAACTCAACTCGTCGTGTTTGGAGGAAGAAGAAGAACCCAAGAACACCATACCTACTGTGAAGCATGGGGGTGGAAACATCATGCTTTGGGGCTGTTTTTCTGCAAAGGGGACAGGACGACTGATCCGTGTTAAGGGAAGAATGAACGGGGCCATGTATCGTGAGATTTTAAGCCAAAACCTCCTTCCATCAGTGAGAGCATTGAAGATGGAACGTGGCTGGGTCTTCCAGCATGACGATGATCCCAAACACACCGCTCGGGCAACGAAGGAGTGGCTCCGTAAAAAGCATTTCAAGGTCCTGGAGTGGCCTAGCCAGTCTCCAGACCTCAACCCCATAGAAAATTTGTGGAGTCCGTGTTGCCCAGCGACAGCCCCAAAACATCACTGCTCTAGAGGAGATCTGCATGGAGGAATGGGCCAAAATAGCAGCTACAGTGTGTGCAAACCTGGTGAAGACTTACAGGAAACGTTTCACCTCTGTCATTGCCAACAAAGGTTATGTTACAAAGTATTGAGTTGAACTTTTGTTATTGACCAAATACTTATTTTACACCATAATTTACAAATAAATTCTTTAAAAATCCTTCAATGTGATTTCCTGGATTTTTTTTCTCATTTTGTCTCTCATAGTTGAAGTGTAGCTATGATGAAAATTACAGACCTCTCTCATCTTTCTAAGTAGGAGAACCTGCACAATCAGTGGCTGACTAAATACTTTTTGGCCCCACTGTAAGTAGTTTAGATCACGATTCTGACTGTAATTGAGTGGTCAGTGTAAATAAACGAATAAATAATACACTGGATTGCCTACAAATTTGTTTGGGATGTTTTTCTGATATAATAAAACTTTATAAGTTCCAACTTTAATGTAAAACATCTGTCATGTGCTTGAGGTTAAGCTTGTTTTGTAACGTCATGCTTATTTTTTGCTGATATTTACACTTGAAGGATTGTGAAAGACGTTCATCTCACACTCGGACGCTGGTCAAAAACAAAACACGTTTACTTCTTATTTTATTCAAAGCAAATATAAAACATTTACAATTACAAATTGAAAATTTAATTTATATACATATATAGCTCCAATTACCATTTAGAATCACTTTGTAGTTCTACAATTACTGACTGTAGTCCATCTGTTTCTCTGCATGCTTTGTTAGCCCCCTTTCACCCTGTTCTTCAATGGTCAGGACCCTCACAGGACCACCACAGAGCAGGTATTATTTAGGTGGTGGATGATTCTCAGCACTGCAGTGACACGGTGGTGGTGTGTTAGTGTGTGTTGTGCTGGTATGAGTGGATCAGACACAGCAGCGCTGCTGGAGTTTTTAAACACCTCACTGTCACTGCTGAACTGAGAATCGTCCACCAACCAAAGATATCCAGCCAACAGCGCCCCGTGGGCAGCGTCCTGTGACCACTGATGAAGGTCTAGAAGATGAAGGTCTAGTCACTGCAGTGCTGAGAATCATCCACCACCTAAATAATAGCTGCTCTGTGGTGGTCCTGTGGGGGTCCTGACCTCCTTGAAAGGGGGTAACAAAGCATGCAGAGAAACAGATGGACTACAGTCAGTAATTGTAGAACTACAAAGTGCTTCTATATGGTAAGTGGAGCTGATAAAATGGACAGTGAGTGTAGAAACAAGGAGGTGGTTTTAATGTTATGGCTGATCGATGTAGATATATATAAACTTCACATTAATGCCCAAGGTTTTTCCATGTCCAGCAAGCTTATGGTCAGTGATGCCACTCCATGTGATCATGAGAATTTTATGGTCTACAGTAATAAATAAGGAATGACACGTGCACTACTACTAAATAATAACCTTTAGTTGGCGTTGGTCATTTCTACACCTACTGTCCATTTACTTCTTTACTTACAGACATTTTCTTGGACGCGAGAACATGACGTCATGTCTGTCGTCATCCGTTACTTCTGTTCTCTTCAGTTTTCAAAGCCTGCTATGAGGTGTGGGCTGGTCCTTCTAAAATGGAATGGGATTGGGATGGGATTTCTAGTTTCCCAACATCATTCAGGTCCTGCTTTCTGTTTCAGTGTTTCTACAGAAGAAGATGCAGAAGAACCAGAAGCAGAACCAAAACGACCATGAAGAACGTCTAAGTGATGTGGACGAGCGGAGGAGAACTCACAAGCTTCTACTGTGCAGAGTGAACCATCATGGAATCTGAAAATAAAAACAATTAAAAGCAGATTTTAATGCAGTTCATGATGATAAAATATAGTTTTAACGATAAGCGTGTTCGATGAGCGTACCTGACGCTTCAATGTCGAGCATGTGTCTTCTGATCATGCAGAACTTAAACCCAAAGAATAAAACGGTCAGAAACAGGCCGATCCCGATTCCTATCCCTGCGTACCTCAGATCTGAGGTTCAGGAGAAAGAGAACAAACAAAAATACATACATAAATAAATAAAACAGACAGAGGATCAAATTTAATCAGATTTCAGTTTGGACACCTGACCAGAAGCTGGATGGACATCACATTCTAAAACCATGGCATGTTGGAGTGTGTCTGTGGGAAGTTCAGCCATTTGTGAGAAGACTTGGGTGCTAATCAAGGGCTGCAGGAGTTCCTTTACACCAAACCCATGCAGGAACAGAAAAGGGCCTTCCCTAAACTAGTATGGGAACGACAGCAGCTCAGCCACCAAGTGTTACCTCGTAAAATGACAGGGCGGGTCAGCGGATGCTGAGGAACATAGTGTGCAGAGGTCACCAACTTTCTGCAGAGTCGATCACTACAGACCTCCAAACTTCATGTGGCCTTCAGATGAGCTGAAGAACAGTGTGTAGAGCTTCATGGAACGGGTTTCCATGGCCGAACAGCTGCATCCAAGCGCAATGCAAAGCGTCGGATGCAGTGGTGTAAAGCACGCCGCCACTGGACTCTATAGCAGTGGAGACGTGTTCTCTGGAGTGACGAATCACGCTTCTCCGTCTGGCGATCCGATGGACGAGTCTGGGTTTGGCGGTTGCCAGGAGAACGGTACCTGTCTGACTGTATTGTGCCGAGTGTAAAGTGTGGTGGAGGGGGGATTATGGTGTGGGGGTGTTTTTCAGGAGTTGGGCTCGGCGCCTTAGTTCCAGTGAAAGGAACTCTTAATGCTTTAGCATACCAAGAGATTCTGGACAATTTCATGCTCCCGACTTTGTGGGAACAGTTTGGGGATGGTCCCTTCCTGTTCCAACATGACTGCGCACCAGTGCACAAAGCACAAGGTCCATAAAGACGTGGATGATCCAGTTTAACTGTCCTGCACAGAGTCCTGACCTCAACCTGATAGAACACCTTTGGGATGAATTAGAGTGGAGACTGTGAGCCAGGCCTTCTCGTCCAACATCAGTGTCTGACCTCACAAATGCGCTTCTGGAAGAACGGTCAAAAATTCCCATAAACACACTCCTAAACCTTGTGGAAAGCCTTCCCAGAAGAGTTGAAGCTGTTATAGCTGCAAAGGGTGGAGACATCATATTAAACCCCATGGATTAAGAATGGGAGTCACTCAGGTTCATATGTGTGTGAAGGCAGACGAGCGAATACTTTTGGCAATATTGTGTACATGAGAGTGAACAGTCGTGGAACAGGAATGACTAAACTGGGAGAAAAAGGGGACTGAAACATCCAAGCAAAATGAGTCAGGGTGTCCACATATTTAACTATAGTGTGTATGGACGTGATACACGTTCTCTTACCTACTCCATCTTTAGAGGACTGGTCATCTCCTCGTACGTGTGTGATGAGTGTTTCTGGGGACGATGGAGAGGGTGGTGGAGAAAAAAAATCCAAAATTATGAAACAAAGGTGCCTGAGATTCGACCCAAACACATTCTGAGTAGTTAAGTGTGTGTGTTACTAGATTCAGTGTTGAACAAAGATAACAAATAAAGTTTCTACACTCACTGTCCATTTTATCAGCTCCACTTACCATGTAGAAGCACTCTGTAGTTCTACAATTACTGACTGTAGTCCATCTGTTTCTCTGCATGCTTTGTTACCCCCTTTCACCCTGTTCTTCAATGGTCAGGACCCCCACAGAGCAGGTATTATTTAGGTGGTGGATGATTCTCAGCACTGCAGTGACACTGACATGGTGGTGGTGTGTTAGTGTGTGTTGTGCTGGTATGAGTGGATCAGACACAGCAGCGCTGCTGGAGGTTTTAAACACCGTGTCCACTCACTGTCCACTCTATTAGACACTCCTACCTAGTCGGTCCACCTTGTAGATGTAAAGTCAGAGACGATCGCTCATCTATTGCTGCTGTTTGAGTCGGTCATCTTCTAGACCTTCATCAGTGGTCACAGGACGCTGCCCACGGGGCGCTGTTGTCTGGATGTTTTTGGTTGGTGGACTGTTCTCAGTCCAGCAGTGACAGTGAGGTGTTTAAAACCTCCAGCAGCACTGCTGTTTCTGATCCACTCATACCAGCACAACACACACTAACACACCAGCACCATGTGGTGAGAATGAGCCTCTGGGGGTCCTGACCATTGAAGAACAGCATGAAAGGGGACTAATGAAGCATGTAGAGAAACAGACTGACTACAGTCAGTAATTGTAGAACTACAAAGTGCTTCTATATGGTAAGTGGAGCTGATAACATGGACAGTGAGTGTAGAAACAAGGAGGTGGTTTTAATGTTTTGGCTGATCGGTGTATATATGCTGTATCGGAATGAATTAAAGGTAATCATTCACTTTTAATATTTTACTTGACAAAATATTATAATATAATAATAACAACCTGGCAAGTGCAGCCAATTGGGGGGGGGGGGGTGTTTAATTCATGTCATGGAGGGCCCCCCACTCGCCATGGGCCCCAGTGCACCTGCCCCCCCCTTGCCTCTCCGGTAATTACGCCCCTGATCCAGTTACTAAAAGCGAATGGCTCGCGTTCAGTGGAACGGCCCTTATCTGAGGGCTGAACGTTACTCTGTACCCCGGGCGTGTGTGATGTGTGCGGGTGAAATCCCTGCAGCCCACTCTCACACTTCTACTGTTAGATATCCAGACAGCAGAAGAGGAAGTCGTTTCATTTTTACAGA